>NW_015507867.1:0-1402 GCF_001515645.1 Sinocyclocheilus grahami | reverse complement strand
ATTATTATTATTATTATTATTATTATTATTATTAAACCACACACACACACGGGTGATCAGACAGAACCAGACGATTAATTGGGCAATAATCAACAAATTAAGACATTTGTAAATTTGTCCATTTGTCCTGCCTGTATAGATGTGATATCCCACAATCCTCCAGTGTGTGGTTTGGTGGGCGGTGGAAAGAATAATAATGCTGTTTGATGGGGAGGTTGAAAAGTGTAGACTAATCCACAAATGTCAAATCACATTTTTTAACATATGACTTAATTTCTCCTGAAAATAACCATTGTAGTCCTTAAATATTTGCTTGGTTTAATCTAAAGCTCGCTTGAGTTTGTTCTAGATCATTAGATGTGACATTACCATTCCTTAGAAGATTATCTGAGAGCAGTTTCCTCAGGAGGTGCAGAGAAACATGTTGCGCTCCGTCAAAAATAATATCACTCCTGTTATAATCAATAAAGCTGTCTGTTTTTTAAATTTTTTTTTTTACATTCTCCACAGAAATGTCATTTTGTTTTCCTGGTCTGCCTGAAATAGAAATTATCTCTCTCATATATACAATGCATTTTGCGTTATATATACAACAAACAATACCTATTCTCTTAATCATCTATATCTCAAAGTCAGACTGAGTTTCTAACGTATGTATATGCAGTTATAGCAATACTAAAGCCATTTTTATACCACACATTTTAATTTGTAAATGTATACAATTACTTGCCAGTTTAAGTCTAGTTGTCTAATCTAATTGTCTTGATAGACATTGTATTTTCAATTATTTATTTTTTAGTACATTAAGTTGATGTGTATGAGAAATGTTAATTTAATTTGGGCATTTTTAGTGCATCTCATTTCTATGATTAAAATGCATTACTTCATATACTGTATATTAAATATAAAGATTTAGCTAGTTGCCAAGGCAACATTTCTTATTTTTATTTTTGTTTAACTTGATGCACTAAAATAAACTAATGCAATCCTGCAGGATACAAATGCACACTTAACAAGATCTCACAGCTGGATTAGACTAAGTCTGCAAGGTTTGTGAAATTAAATGTTTATTAGACATTCAAAGATTTGTTTAAATTATTTTAATACGTATATGCTGAATGCTGACGGTAAACGAGAAAGTATAATGTTTGCATTTATGTTACTAATAATATAAAAGCAATCGATATAATACTTTTTCTTGTCTGATTATTAGACAGACTTTTATCTGTATTAGACAGAACTGTTAAACGGCGACAGCAAATAATGAAGAGGGAGAATGCGAGTGCTGTGTGCTCAGGCTGTGCCTTTTTTAGTGCCGACAAAATGAAAGTCCCGCCTCATATACATCGTTCAATCTGAAAAACGTATCGGCCAATGCCGATATTTGAAAAATGCCAAATAT
>NW_015507866.1:34117-40158 GCF_001515645.1 Sinocyclocheilus grahami | reverse complement strand
AATTGCAGACATGGTTTTATGTTTACGCGGCGCGATGCAACGCAATACCTAAAAAGAGAGTACAAGTCATTATAATACATAATTATGTCCCCACTGGATGCAACAAATGCCTCGTTTATAATGGATTTTCATGTTTTTGACTCGTCGCTCAGGCCGGACAGGGCAGCATCACAGTATGGTGAGGGGCGTAACATTTCCATCACACACTTGAAGTATTCGGTCAATCACAATGCACTGGATAGCTGGCCAATCACAGCACACCTCGCTTTTCAGAACGATGAGCTTTGTAAAAATCGACACGTTTCAGAAAGGCGGGGCATAGAGGAGAAACAATTATGTACAGTATGTGGAAAATGTTGTGTTTTTTGAACGTTAAACCGCGTAAACACATTTCATTACACCAAATACACAAAATCATATGACCCCTTTAAAAGTGTTCAAAATTAATCATCTAACTTAACATCAACTCATATCTTGTGGTAGGGGATGAAGTAGAAATAGCAGTTTGTACATCGTCAGCCTCACAATTCTGAAATAAATAGTATCTGCAGCATAAACAAACTTAAATGAAATGTACATGGTCTCCAATGTGTGCATATTATTACATACATCGTCATCAGCTGAATTTTTCAGGTCACACTATATTAATGAATTAACTAATGTTAAATAAAGGAGGCTTAGTTAACATAAACTGCTAATGAAAAAAATCTTCTAAAAAATGTGCTAATCTTAGTTCATTTCAGCATTTAATAACACACTATTAAAAACAAAAATATTAACTGTATTACTTAATGGACCTGAGCTAACATGAACCAAATTTTTAACAAAGAATAATAAATTCTGTAACAACTCTAGCTATTGCTCATTGTTAATATTGATGCATTAACTAAAGTTAACTAATGAGATCTTATTGTAAAGTGTTTCCTATTGTTCTTAATAATTCTTTTGCACTTTAATCTGTTTGAAACATATGTTTATACATTATTTTTTGTGTATTGCTTTATTTTATTTAAATGTTAAATTATTACTGTTAAAGGAAAAAAGTTGTCAAACCTTTTATACTGTATTAAAACAACACTTTTTTGCAACTTATTTCAGTATTGTGATAATGCCGTATACCGTGATAAAAGCTTAAGCAATTATCACGATGTGGAAATCTGATACTGTCACATGCCTATTGATATCTGATAAGTTAAAGTACTTACACTAGAAAACCATGTGCTTTCAAGGACGCATATTTAATGCATGTGTGGAGTAAGAACATATAAGGTAGCCGAAGCGTTTAAAACATATGTGCACAGTTCAGCTGAATAAAATTTACCCTCTGTAACTTCATAGTTTATAATTGTCAGTGCTATTATAATTATTGTTAATGCAACTTTTCATTGGAATACTATACCGTGTATAGAAATTGGCATTGATTTATCTAGATTAGAAAATGCTGGAAAATAATGTTGTAATAATATTGTGTGAAATAATGTTAAACTTCACAACTTTATTACAAAGTGATGCTATTTATATTTATTGGCCTAAATGATTATAAGAACAATGTCATGCAGTACATGTAAATGAAGGCTACTGCATGATCTGTCAAACACTGAGACCAAACAGGATCTGTCCGCAAAGACACAATGCTTCCTGCAGATCTTTAATTATGAGACAAGAAAATGACTGCTTTATTTTGAATGTGCCCCTGGCTACAAATCTGTGACTTAGGCACATATTAAAATGATATACAGTTTAGTTTATTAAATAGGATACCAATTGTAAAAGTACATAATAAATATTAGTTTAGCAACCAAATGTTACATGGCAAAATGGGAATATTTGGATTCTTGTGGAATGAGAGAGGCTTGTGAACGCAATTCCGTTTCAGTTTCACTTTAATTAAATTCATTTTGGTTTGATGTTTGTATGCTGTTTATAATGAATGCCACTATATCCCAATCTGTGTTTTATTTTATAGTTTAATATATAATCTTATAGCTACTTATTTTACATTCTTGTTTTTTTCTGAATACAGTTCAATTTAATGGATTTGTTTTAGCCGCCACATTTTCAATGTATGATCATTCGTACGATGAGGATTGGCAGCATACTAATGTTTCATGAATCACGCGTGAACCCTGTCATAAGTTGATTTGTGTGCTCAGATCTGTGCTCATTTCTACGTTAGATTGATAAATGAGGCCCCTAACCCTAACTTCACATCACTTTACCACAGCATTCAGGATGTTGTTACCTAGACAAAATGATCTTGTGTACACAAGTTAATATGTCATGACCTCAACATTCATCGTGGTCACTACATATGTTCACGTTCTCACTAGTTAATATGTTGTGGCCACAACAAAACTAAGTGGCCCAAATATGTCTTCTAATGGTCACCATAATTTAAAGCCATCAATGATGCATTTATACAGCTTAGTAACTGTATTATCAATCACAATATGTATTTATAAGA
Source organism: Sinocyclocheilus grahami (assembly GCF_001515645.1). Taxonomy (NCBI): domain Eukaryota; kingdom Metazoa; phylum Chordata; class Actinopteri; order Cypriniformes; family Cyprinidae; genus Sinocyclocheilus; species Sinocyclocheilus grahami. Next base: position 37,694 of record NW_015507866.1, on the reverse strand, counting down.
CAACACAACACAGACATTAACAACAATATAAAACAATTCACTTATTTGACATAGAAATAAATCTGCATTATTAATAGATCATTGTTACTATAAAATAGTAACATTACAACAATGCAGTCTACATCTTTATAAATACATACGACTAACTAACACTTATAAAACTGGGATTAATGGATTACATACATGCATGTTAAAAAAAACAAACATATCAATTATAATAATTATAAAAATAAAACAAATATAACTATAATTTATTGTAACGCAGTATAGGTCTTGTTTAAGTGTCTTTATAAAGATATAGTAGGGGTAACACTTAATAATAACTTTCATTAATAAATCATTGACAAACATTATATAATGCTCGCAAATGTTTACTAAGGACCTGTTTACATCTGGTCACTTCATGCATTTTTTCTAATCGGATAGCTATCTGATTATGAAAAGACCAGGTGTAAATACCCTCCAAGCACCTTCAATAAGGATTTATATCTGATCACTTCAGGAGGTGGTATTTTCACAATCTCTGTTCTTTCTCTTGTGTTTTGCTGTGGAATTACATGTTGAAGTGTTTCTCTGCCTCAGTGTTTCTGTCTTCACTTCCTCTGTTTAGTTCCTGTTTCCTTAGTCTGCTTGTGTGTTCCCATGACAACTGCCTACGCCTACTTGTTATCTCGTTTAGCTTGTCTGTCTGTCTGTGTATATACTGCTTGGTTTGAATGCTTCCCTGTATCGTTCCCTGAATGTTCATGGTTCCTGGCTTTTCCTGTGTGGATTATCTGAGTTTTTGTCTTTTCTTAATTAAATTTGTGCGTGCATGTGGATTCTCTCTCTGCTTCATCTCTCCGTTACAGGTAGTGATGGCGAAATTAAGCTTTGTGAAGCACAGAGGCTTTCCCCTCAACTGTATCATAAAATGGCTCATTACTCGAAGCTTTTCAGCACGTTGCACACTAATTACATCTTGTGGTCAAAGGTGGAAAAATGTGCCTTTGCGTCCCAGCCATTTGTGGACTGTTTCATGAAAATAAATAAATTTGTGCTATGAAAACCATATAAAGCAATACAAAAATAAAATGTCATTGTACTTACACTATGAATAAATGAGTCTATGAATCAATTAATGAAAATGTAAGCATATATGATCAAAATAAATGCATATTATGTGGAATGGTCGGTTGAAGTGTTTTTGCAGAGGGGATTAATACGAACTGAACATGCACAAAATACACATGTAAATATTTATTTGTATTATGATTTATTCTTATCAAAGAAGTGAATGAGACTTGAAACCTGCGCAAGGCTTATTTGAATCAGAATACAAAGCAGTCATATGGTTGTGTGTGAAAACGAAGCTTCGGACGTCACAGTTCACGTGGTTATGGCAAAATGAATGAAATCAATACAGTTATAATCTTAATTCAAAGGCCAAACATGATTAATTATTGTTTGCCCCACTGGCAGATAGTTTTTTCTTGTTTTAAGCAAAAACGAACTAAATTTTTATAAATTTGACTCAAACTATCCTACATAATTTTGCTTCTAAATTAATTATATCTTGTTTTGAGAATGTTTAGATATTTGTATTAGAAAACAAGACAAAAATACTTAGTAAGAAAATTATTTTTTGCAGTGAGTTAGCCAAGCTGCAACCAGACAAACCTGATTAGCATTGCTAACTTTCTGGCTCAATCTGAAACAACCTGAAATAAATATTTAGATGTTGAGATTTTTATAGTACATATTAGTGCCTACATAAATAAATAAAACCAAGCTAGCTAGCAAACATGAGCAAGCTACCAATCCACCAAGCCAATACTAATCAAACTTTTAATTAACAAAATATTTAGCCTTGGCTAACAAAGCATATACTTTCCTCTGTTATTGGTGTTGGTGGAGCTTAGGGTGATAGTGATGCGTTTTGCAAGTTTGCTGAGACCACAAGTCATCATTGATTTATTCTGTTACATGATGTTGTCATCAGACCATCATATGAATGTTGACCTTAAGTCATCTGAAGACAACATCATGTGAGAGAATAATCAATGATGACTTGTGGTCAACATTCATATGATTGTCTGAAGAAAACATTTAAGAGAATAAATCAATGAGGACTTGAGTTCAGCAGTCATATGATGGTCTGATGATAACGTCATGTAATAGAAAAAAATAAATGATGACAGCAAACTTGCAGAATGTGTCGCTATTACCCTCAAGGCCTGTTTACACCAAGAACAATAATAATAATGGTAACTATAAAGATAAAGTTAAGAGAATAGCAGAGATCAAACCACAACTATAATGATAATGATACAGAGGAACGACATTGTTGGGATCACTTTCAGAACAATTGATGAATGATAAAACACTGATAGAAAAATCAGACTTCATTCATATATAAAGGGATTGTGTATTTAAAATGGACATCATGGATAATTGAACATCGAATACATTTTAAAATCTTGCTAATTACTTATAAAGCCTGGAATGGTTTAGCTCCTCAATACTTGAGTGAGCTCATATCGCATTATTGACCTTCTCGTCCGCTGCAATCTCAAAACTCTGGCCTTTTGATAATACCTAGAATATCAAAATCAAATGATCCCGCTTGCTCGGTCTCTGAGAGCCTGGCTAGCACTCCCCATATCACTGGCTCACAGACTCACTGATTCTCACAGACTCGGCAATGCGATTGAGTTCACCCGGCATCCCCCCAAGTTCAGGGGCATCCAGTTCACCTCAGTGAAGGATGGCATTCTACTGGCGAAGGACGAGATAAAGCTGACCCCTCCAGCCGAGATGAAAGCGGGATTTTACAGCCCCTACTTCATTGTACCTAGGCTGTGGGTGATGGCCAATCTTTGACCTTTTGAACCGAGCCCTTCACAAACTACCATTCAAAATGTTGATGTCGAAACGCAATTTCTAATGCATCTATCCCCGAGATTGGTTTGCAGCGATCGACCTGAAGGACGTTTACTTTCATGTCTCGATTCTCTCTCGACACAGGCCGTTTTTTTTTTTGTTGCATTTGAGGGTCGAGCATATCAGTACAAGATACAAGGTTCCTGTCTCCCTGCATCTTAACGAAAGTTGTGGAAGTTGCCCTTGTTCCTATGAGAGAACACAGTGTTCACATCCTCGACAACTGGCTCATACTGGCACAGTCATGGGATCAGTTGTGCGAACACAGAGACCTGGTGCTCAGTCACCTCACCCAGTTGGGATTTCGGGTCAACTGGGAAAATAACAAACTCTCCCCGGTGCAGACGATCTCTTTTCTCGGGATGGAGCTGGACAGTGGTTCCACTGAAATTGTTTCAGAGGCTCCCGGGGCATATGGCAGCTGCAGCGGCAGTAATGCTGCTGGGGCTGCTTCATATGTGACCTTTTCAGCACTGGGTCCATCCCAATCCCGAGATGGGCGTGGCAATGTGGCACTCACCGGGTACAGATCGTACCGGCCTGCCGCCAAACCTTCAGCCCGTGTTCGGATCCTGCGTTCCTTCGGGCAGGAGTGCCTCTGGAGCAGATGTACAGGCATGCTGTGGTACACACGGATACCTCTGCCAAGCTTAGC
>NW_015507866.1:25925-31867 GCF_001515645.1 Sinocyclocheilus grahami | reverse complement strand
AGAAATATGGGTAGAATATCAGGAAGCTACAACATGTACACAACTCAGATTGAAGTTAGACAGAAGTTAACTAAAGCAAAAAGGTAAGGGACATTCCTTCATTCAGATCATTTATAGCACTTGTACTGCTCTTATTAATGCAAACAGTACAATGTCCAGTGTTTTACAGTCAGCATCAGCAGATTGAATAATGTTTGTTTTTGCTCCTGCAGTTGATAATGAACTACACATAGTTGAGATTTCATGTTGGTGATTTATTACTCTGTGTGTGTGTGTGTGTGTGTGCATGTTTATGTGGTTTACGAGAACAAATTTGTATAATGACATGGGTATGACACAGGTATTACAATGTGAAGGTGATTTATGAGGACACTTCCTGTGTCCCTGTAATTTTAAAGGCTTAGAAACATACTAAATGGTGTTTTTTTTTAAATCTAAAAATGCACAAAGTTTTCTGTGAGGGGTAGGTTTAGGTGTAGATGCATTTCTGCATCTATAGATACCTATATGCCTTTAGCAAAGTCGGAAATAAACGTTTCTGGTCATGTTTGTCCTCATAATGTGTCATCAAAATGTAATGTAGCTTGCTGCGCCTTTCCTTTTCAATTGATTTTTTTTCTTCTTAATTTCAAATGCATTTTATTCAATCCCATATCACATAGAGACTTCACCACTCAATCCATTTAAAATCAAGTTAGAAATATGTCAACTGAAGTAAAAAGGTTTGCAAATGCTGTTTAATGTTGACTATAATGTCACCATACATACAGAAAGAACACTGCAATGAAATAATCAGTGGGTTTGTCTTGTTTTCCAGCATTAATATGCAAACTTGCATAAAACAAGCATGAGATATGACATTGTTTACAGAAAAAAAAAATTATGAGGTTTATGCTAAAAATATTTGCCAGTGGAGTTATTTTAATTCAAAGTGAAAATGGGTTTATTTGTCTGATGCCACAGGCCAATTGTATTTTTTCTTGTTTTATACATAAACCTCATTACATTAAATGTAAATTTATCTCAAGTAAATAATGCATCAGTTATTGGAAAACAAGACAAAAATACAGTGTTAAAAAATGCATTGTTTTATTCGTTTTTTAGGTGAAGGATATGTATCTCTGATAACATCAAAGGGCATCAAACCTATAAATCCCACCACTACAATGCTTAATTCAAGCTCATTTCCTATTCTGGCTATGAAGATGCTTCCTGCTTACTGATTTATTTGTTGTGGATTGTTTGGTGTAATAAAAGTCGCATCCTGCAGGATTGAATGTGGACAGAATACAGTCGCATCTGCTCTCCAGCACATGAAAGCATAGCTAACAGTCTAACGGTGGATACATCAGCTTGCATGTACACAAATATTGTCACTCATTTTGGCTGCACTCACTATTTGTAATGAATGCACCTGCTGTTCATCATATTTATATATTATGCAAATATTCATCATATTAACTGTTTTCAAACAGAGCAAATCACTCACTCAACCACCTGATCTCTCCTTGTCACAGCACATTCCAGTACGCCTGACTTCTTGACGCTTCTAACAGGCTTAGACTTCTGCGGGGGAGAACCGAACCGCAGGGCGCTGCAGTGACCTGTGGAGAGATGAAAATTGTGTTTCAGGAGGACGTATCAAAGCGCACATAACAAGTCTTCTTAATCTGGGTTTTGATTGAGGTTTATACATTTCACTGATAGGACAAAGACCTGAAGTTATAATTTGAGCTCACTGGTTTTCACTTTAAAATCTAGCCAACATTTCATACAATTTATAGCTGTAAAAAAAATTGTTTATTAAAATCTAAATAAATTACTGTAAATTGCTGTAATTAAATAATAAAAATACATATTGCATATTTATTTAAATATTTGTTGGGCAAATATAATCTGAACCACGTACTCCAATTTGGATCCTTTTCGTTGAGGTATGCACAAGTGATTTATAGACCCACATACAAAAAATAATAATAATCAATCACTCTTTCCGGAAATTCTTCTGCATATTCATGACACACCTTTACTAGAAGCTTATTTGCATTAACATGCTGGGTAAATCTGAGAGAATTATTACATCCCTGAGATGATCTCATGCTTCTGTCATCATGCAGGCTGATGAATGTGAACATCTGATAAATACAGTGCAATAAACTCACTGTACAGGTGTATGAGCCCCGACTGCTGTTTATAATTCAAAGCAGGATCATACTCAGATATATGCGGAAAACTGATTGACCAAAAAAACTGTAAAAACAGCGTCTGTAATCTATAAAACTACTAGACTGGAGAGATATAAACAAAAAATGTGTTAGAAGCTTGAGCGTCAGATCTCAGACCATAGAAATGTGTGGCTTTCTTAGCCATGTGTTTTTGATAAATCGTTTGTAACATTTCTGCTTCACTATATTCAAAACGTATTATATTATATAAACAAACGTGCACATACTGTATGTACAACGTGATATTCAGCCCCTGGAATGCGAATTTTACTGGAGGAACCCCCCTTGATAATGCCATTGGGCTAGTTTTGAGTAGCAATTGGTCTGGTTTTGTTGTGAAAACCTGGCAACCCTGTGGGCGATGGAGTGAGTTTACGGACAGGAATACTTAAAGGGGTCCTATTATGCTTTTTCACTTTTTTAATTTTAGTCAGTGTGTAGTGTGTATGTTTGGGCATAAAAAAAGATCTAGAAAGTTACAAATATCAAAGTCCACTCCAAAGGGAGATATTTCGTTTTTTAAAAATCCCTTTTCAAGAACTACAACGAACGGCTCGTTTGGACTACAGCGTTTGTTATCCGGGCTTTGTGATGTCCCAAAGTGGCTCATTGGAATATTATTACAAATAATTCCCGCCTACAGAAATTGGAATGGTTGGGGGGTGGGGAGGGGTGAGGTTTTGGTTAGAACGCTTGGTTGAGTGAGCGCATCAGACGAGACGACGACGAAGAAGTGCTGCTGCAGAGTTAGTGCATCAGAGAAAACCAAGAAGAAGAGCTGCTGTGCTGTAGCCTCAAATTTTTGGCATGTCTAGAACAGCGGTTCTCATTTCCAGTCCTCGCGTACCCCCGCTCTGTACATTTTGTGTGTTTCTCTTATTGCTTCATACGTTTGTTATATTTGACTGTAAGTGCGCTGCGAAGTGGACATTACCCATGATTCCAGTTTGAAGGGAGCATATATGTTCTATACAAAGGGCATTTAAGTGTGCGAGACGTGAATTTAAATTGTATTTATTTACGGAGGTATATTATGTCCCACTTCACGCTTCTCTAGTAAGTTTCGTTTGTGTGTGAAGACGCTGCAGGCAGCCACGTAGCGCAAATCTGTAAATGAATATTCCGAAGTGAAGTAAACTTCAATGGATTTCCCCTGCTGAGGGAATAGGGAGCAATGGACACTGTGTAGGGAGCATGTCAATCGGAACAAGTGCCTAGAAAAGAGCTATATAAATCTAATGAAGTATTATTATTATTATTATTATTATCTATTTTCCGTGTCCACTTTTCTTTTTTACACACTCGCCATATTTTTGCTGTCACATCGTATCTACACTGGACGCGACAAAGCTTTGGAAATCATTTGAACGTTGTGCCAGTACGTTATAAATAGAACGAGGCAGCAGTTTACTGTCTGGGATTTGCCGTGTCGTGCCGCATCCAAGACAGCATCACTGATTATAACGAGTTATATTGTATTTTATTGCGTCGCGCCGTGCGCGTCCGGTGTAGACACGATGTAAGCTAATGTAGCTCTCTGATGCTGCATTTGAATTTTCATGCCACATTATTTTAAATTAGCGCGGGCCAAACTTTTTTCTCTCACGGGCCGCCTATTGAGGAACCCTGATCTATGATATAGTCTGAAAAAACATTTATAAGAACCACTGACGAGAAAATGTCTCCCTTTACACATTTTCGGTTTTGTCTATTGTGTATTTTTTATATATACTTTTTTATATTTTTTATATAAAGCTGAGGAAACATATTAATTACAGGCATATTGATCAGAAATAAGTCCAGGCAATTTAACAGAAGAATAAAAGTCCTGTTAGTTGATCTGCATATTAAACTTAATGAAATTAAAGTTTAGGCCAGGGAAGTCAGAAATATTTAAGCATGTCAAATTGCCAACAGAAAATACAATGCAGCACAAAGGTTCAAAACAGCAAAGGACAAAACAATCCATGCACAACTCCGACAAAGAAACAATAAAATGCTATTTTCTGTCAAGTATAATGATAATATAAATATTATATGAATTACGGTTTGGAATTTTGAAAACTGGAAAGCTTTCATTTTTTAATATTAGTTCAAATGAATTAACAATGAACAATACTTCTACACAATACTTCTAAAGCACTGGTTAACATTAAATGTTAATTTCAACATAACACATAATTAAAATTAAAAGATTATCTGTTAATATTAGTACCTGACCTAACACAAAATAACAATGAACAGTTGTATTAACTAATGTTAACAAAGATGAGTAAATATTGTAACAAATGCACTGCTCATTATTAGTGTTAGTTAACTAAAGTAAGTTTATTCTAAAGCATGATCTCAGTCCCACCGTGTCCAGCCCACCATGACATAATTTACAGCCAATTAGCTTATTGAATTGTGATTGTAAAATATTTGCCCTGATATTAGCTAAATTACCTTATTAGATTAAATTAATGATGAAACAGTCAGGCTTTATGAGGAATAGGCATATAACGAATAACATAAGTATAGTTTTAGATATTTGGGATTAGTTCACTGAAGATAAGGGTTGTATCTGTCTAGACAGGGTTGCAATGCCTCATATCTCTCCCTGATAGTAAGTCAGCTTCTTGCAAACCACATTAAAGCCAGTACAAGATATGTTTGTTTTTGGGAGACAATTAATTATATGATACCACACTCTTTCTTCAAAAAGATAAGCAGATCTATATTGCTATTAAATTCATAGAGGAGTTCTCAAGATCCTCAGATTTTTTATTAAAATTGAATGAATGTAAACTAATGGCTCTCAAACACAGCACAGAACTATCTTATTTCTAAGATAAGTTAATAATAAATAAATAAGGATCAGCAGAACAAATGTTTTCTAAACTTTTATTTTATTATAAAAAAAAATAAAAATCAATAAAACAAATTAATCACTTGTCATTAAAGGGAAGAGCTTTGCTCACCAAAGCAGAGGGAATATCACGATTAACATATGCTGCATTTGCTCTTCATGTAGATGGTAATATAACAAAAGAGATTGATAAAATACTCTTTAATTTAGTTTGGAGACATAAGATGTGTTATATAAAGAAAATGGTCAAACATGACGGCCTTAGCTTTTTAGACTTTACTACATTAAACAACACATTCACAATAAACTCGATAAGATAACTCGTGAGGATTTGGAATGTTATCCTCCAAATCCTTCCTAAGTTGGGTGGCATAAAATTATTTTTCGTTTATAACTTTGACATCAACAAAATACCCTATCTACAAAACTAAACTTTTGGCACAGAAGCTAATCTACAAACATACATTTTCACCTAAAAGATCATTCATATGGAACAATAGTGTTATTTTATATAAACAGTTTGGATGTGCTTGAATCCCTGATTACCAATTTTGTGGAGTGTACAGTAACAAATTACTGTTGTCAGAGAGTAATGTATAAAGTAATAACATTACTTTTTAAAAGAGTAACAAGTAATGAGTAGTAAATTACATTACAGTAATTAGCCCAACACTAGTTATTGTTATCATTCTGTCTGTGCACTAACAGCTTGTCACCAAAACAAACTCCTTCTGTGTGTTAACATAGCTGGCAATACATCTCTTGCTGGGGTGCGTTTCCCAAAAGCATCATTAGGCAACTATGGTCGCAAGTTCCGTCTTTACCAACATACCGTATTGACCCGAATATAAGACAATGTTTTTTTCTTG
>NW_015507866.1:6587-25527 GCF_001515645.1 Sinocyclocheilus grahami | reverse complement strand
GAGACACAGAGGGTTAAAATATATGCAGGAAGACATGGGAACAACTTGAGAGCCAAAATTGTGTAAAAACATTGAAAACTTTGAGATTGTTTTACTTCAGTGGAGAGAGTGTGTTTGCAAACAGCATTGCAAACTTGCGTGGTTGGAACTATAGCTCTTGACCTGTAGTTAGAAGCATAGTTTCTTGTTAGTAAGACAACATTAAGGGGGCCTAATGGTTAGAGAGTCTGACTTGTAACCCAAAGGTCATGGGTTCGGGTCTCAAGGATTGTAGGTGGGGGGAGTGAATAACTAGCGCTCTCTTCCACCCTCAATATCACGACTCAGGTGAGACCATTGAGCAAGAACTAAACTCCCAACTGCTCCCCGGGACCCGCAGCATTGGCTGCCCACTGCTCCGGGTGTGTGTTAACATGGGGATTCACATGTAAATGGTAAACAACAAAAACAGTTCAGATCATGTTGTTTCAGTCATACTTCGATATAGAACGCTCTATTTATTTAATGTTTTTATTTATTTTTTATATTACACCATACTTTAACCCAAACTGAATAATTGAAAAAGTTTAAATGGGTAAATCTACCATACATATTTTTGATTCTTCTTTTTCTTTTCTGACATAGTCCAATTATTGTTAAAACACACTGGACATGCTTATTCTGTGCATTTGTAGCACTTTTTGTGTGAAATCATATCTATTTTGTCCATCAAAAGTGTGCTGTCACATTAATTGAGCATGAGCAGTGTGTTTGTAACACATGAACAATGTAGCGTGTTTGTAAATATCTAAACAATTGGTTTCTGGGAATGTTATACAAAACATTTAACTGGTCAAATGAAGCAAAGTTACCCTCAATGTAAAGATCAGCTACAGAGAGGATACCCTGATGCCTCCAGTGAGCAGATGCACCATCCAGGGTAGAGGGGAGACACAGAGGGTTAAAATATATGCAGGAAGACATGGGAACAACCTGAGAGCCAAAATTGTGTAAAAACATTGAAAACTTTGAGATTGTTTTACTTCGGTGGAGAGAGTGTGGCAGGGAAATATAAAAGAGCAATATAAGAGAGGATTTACAAGAAGCTTAACCATTAATAAATCCAGAGTAATATGGACCGCATATTCACAGCTCAGTAATAGAACAGAAAATTAGGAAAGGCCAAACCACCCAAATGCTTTGGTTTCTGCAGGATACTTTTTCGAATCTTTGGGATCTTGCCAAGCCATATGAATTGAGAAATAAATCTTTCTTTGTTACACTAGATAGTTCTAATGATATAGATAGGGATACACTAAAAAATATATAGAATGTGACACAGATGACTGATTATTTTATTCCCCTATTCTGACACTCCACAGTGATCAGTTTCTTAACAATTGCTAGGGAAGTAGAATGTCAGTTATAGGAAAAATTCCAAACGGAAGTGAGAATCCCTATGGCCTACTCCCTTCAAAGGGCAGAGCCCTTAAAGTGTGTTATTTGAAGGGTGCAGGGCATTACTGTCTTGTATAAGTGTTTGGAACTCCCTTGACGAAGGGAATGACTGACCAAATGTTACCTTGACAACGTGCAGCATTCAGCACTCCATCACTTGTTGCAAATAAATATTTCTTCTTATTATTAATATTTTATTCAAATATTGTCTAATTGTGTCTTACTATTAAACTTTTTCAAACTAAACTTGCTTACACTACAATCTTAAATCATATTTCTATCACTGACGAAAAATATGTTGTCTTACATTAAAATAGACAAATGTAATTAGCCTATTATACTTATGTTTGAATGTGAACTTGAAATCAACCCCAACTTTGCTTTAAAATGCATTGCAAGATCTTCTGACCGAAGATCACATGATCACAAATGGAAATCACTTCCATGAAGTGACCATCGCATGTTCCCTTCGCTAACGGACTTCTGGAGGGGCCCTTCATGAAGGGATTCAGTTGTTCACTTTTGTTTGGAACATCCCTACAAATGGCATGCCCTTCCCGAAGTGCCCTTCAAGGGTGCAAAAAAGCCGTTTGGAATTCACCCAATGTCCCTAGGCTGTCAGGGCTGTATGCATGTCATTCTTGCAGTGTCCATTTTTGTCAAATGGCTGTGTCTTATCTGTCCTAGGGGGACTCGAAGCATGATACCAAGATCTTTTCTCTATCTGTCCTTCTGAGTAGCACTCTAGTGCTGAACAGCCAAGGGACAATCGACAACAGAGCTATTGAAGAACTGCAGTATCCTTCCATTCCTACATTATACCTTAACTGTTAATACTTGAGTTGATCTTTGATGGTTTAGTTTGATATTCTGAATTTTCTGTCCATGAGTGGTTTTGCTTGACTTTGTTCAGTGAAAAATGGCTGAAATAGCATTATTAAACCTGTAGGGAAAAATAGCAAGTTCAAAAGATCATGGTTTAACTACTTGACTTTTCCTGTGTTTGCTCGGTAAGAATTTAAACAGTAATGAAATTCTAATATTTCAACATGGTTAGTTCTCATTACAGTTTTGAAAAATGCTAGAAAATTTTAAATCTGTGGAGTGGAGGGAAAAGAGGGGAGACAACACAACAATGGCTTCTGGTCCAGTCAGTGTTATTTTACTCTCACGGAGTTTAAATCAAATGGTTTTGAGAAACAGTTTAAACGGTTTCACAAATGCATGCAACTAAATAAACAAATATATTATACGTGGTTATACAAGCTCACAGAATATTGCTTCAGGGTTTCAAACTGAGCGTCACAGAGTGGGAAGAGGTGGATCACACAAAGTTACTTGGCAGCAGCTAAATTTATGTTGCAGAATGACACACACACACACACACACACACCGTTTAGTCTAGGGTTGCACAATATATAAATCACTATAATGCTTAGTGTGATTATGAAATTGCAAAGGCTGCGATTTAATTAAAATATATATGCTGCGTATTTCAGAGTGAAGCTCATGACTGTGGTCTTTTTCACAGCTCATGGGAAAAGTTTTTTCAGCACAGTTCACAGTAGATGCTGTTCACACAAACTCCATCTCTGCATGTGTGGTCAGTGAGTTTGGGTCACATGATGTGCATTCGAGAATGCAACACATGCTAACCATTGTTCTTTGAAGGGTGTAGGGCATTACTGTCTCCTATAAGCATTTAGAACTCCCTTGACAAAGGAAATGAATGGCCAAATGTTACCTTGACAACGCCGCACGTGCGTGCAGCATTCAGCACTCCATCAGTTGTTGCAAATAAACATTTCTTATTATTTTATTCAAATATTTTCTAATTGTTTTATTTACTATTAAACGTTTTCAAACAAAACTTGCTTACACTACTGTCTTAAATTATATTTCTATCACTGACGAAAAATTTTCTTAAATAAAAAAAAAGACAAATTGAATTAGCCTATTCTATGTTTGTATGTGAACTCGAAATCAACCCCAACTTTGTTGCTTTAAAAAGCATTGCAAGATGTACTAACCGAAGATCACATGATCACAAACGGAAATCACTTCTTTCATTTGGAACATCCCTAAAAATGGCATCCTCTTCCTGAAGTGCCCTTCAAGGGCGCAAAAAAGCCGTTTGGAATTCACCCAATGTCCCTAGGCTGTCAGGGCTGTATGCATGTCATTCTTGCAGTGTCCATTTTTGTCAAATGGCTGTGTCTTATCTGTCCTAGGGGGACTCGAAGCATGATACCAAGATCTTTTCTCTATCTGTCCTTCTGAGTAGCACTCTAGTGCTGAACAGCCAAGGGACAATCGACAACAGAGCTATTGAAGAACTGCAGTATCCTTCCATTCCTACATTATACCTTAACTGTTAATACTTGAGTTGATCTTTGATGGTTTAGTTTGATATTCTGAATTTTCTGTCCATGAGTGGTTTTGCTTGACTTTGTTCAGTGAAAAATGGCTGAAATAGCATTATTAAACCTGTAGGGAAAAATAGCAAGTTCAAAAGATCATGGTTTAACTACTTGACTTTTCCTGTGTTTGCTCGGTAAGAATTTAAACAGTAATGAAATTCTAATATTTCAACATGGTTAGTTCTCATTACAGTTTTGAAAAATGCTAGAAAATTTTAAATCTGTGGAGTGGAGGGAAAAGAGGGGAGACAACACAACAATGGCTTCTGGTCCAGTCAGTGTTATTTTACTCTCACGGAGTTTAAATCAAATGGTTTTGAGAAACAGTTTAAACGGTTTCACAAATGCATGCAACTAAATAAACAAATATATTATACGTGGTTATACAAGCTCACAGAATATTGCTTCAGGGTTTCAAACTGAGTCACAGAGTGGGAAGAGGTGGATCACACAAAGTTACTTGGCAGCAGCTAAATTTATGTTGCAGAATGACACACACACACACACACACACACCGTTTAGTCTAGGGTTGCACAATATATAAATCACTATAATGCTTAGTGTGATTATGAAATTGCAAAGGCTGCGATTTAATTAAAATATATATGCTGCGTATTTCAGAGTGAAGCTCATGACTGTGGTCTACACACACACACACACACACACACCGTTTAGTCTAGGGTTGCACAATATATAAATCACTATAATGCTTAGTGTGATTATGAAATTGCAAAGGCTGCGATTTAATTAAAATATATATGCTGCGTATTTCAGAGTGAAGCTCATGACTGTGGTCTTTTTCACAGCTCATGGGAAAAGTTTTTTCAGCACGGTTCACAGTAGATGCTGTTCACACAAACTCCATCTCTGCATGTGTGGTCAGTGAGTTTGGGTCACATGATGTGCATTCGAGAATGCAACACATGCTAACCATTTAACCAGATTTATCATGAAAAGCGTCTATAAACCTGTTGCCAAAATAGGCTCCCTATGGTTTTATAAAAGATAATTATTTATATTAAATACTCAATCTCTTTAATATCAAACTTTTAACTACAGTACTTCTTGAGCACATTATTTTTTCCAGTACTTTAAATTTGTTCCACCATGTCTATGTAAATAAGTTGAGGCAGCAGTTTAAAACTACTCAGTTACTCTTCTCTTCATTTCAACATAGCCATTAGACTATTGATTTGACAATTTAATGTTTATCATATTTTTTATGTCTTACCATTAGTCTTTTGGTATTGCATTATGCCTGTCTATGTAGGGAATGGAAAAGTTTGGGAACCCGTGTATTACACAAATGTACACATATCCTGTGATAGCTCAAATAAATGCACAGCAATTAGCATTTTTACTCTGCAATGAAAATATTTGTGGATTAGGCTTGCTGCGGTAGTTGGAGTTACCGGCATTACCCGGTGTTCAGTCGTACACCAAATACATTATTATTTACCCACCGCAGTACTGCCCTCACTGTCGTTTTGCTTTTTTACAGAAATAAAAACCATTTAGTACAGTTGGACAACAGACGCTACACTTATAAACTGAAAGTGTCTGCTCTGCTCCATATAGTGCGCGCTGCAGAGCTGCAGCAGGAGTCAGGTTTCACTGATCAGGGGGAGAGAGGGAGAGAGGCGTCGGTTGTATATGAGCATGAAGGTGCTGAGGAGCACGAATACTGAGGAAACTGTGGCAGATGGAGAATTTGCTTTTCAATTGAAATGACCATTTAGCCAATTTAGTTTTAATTTTCTTTTTGTTTCCATTTTGAAAAGCCTGCTGTCTTTGCTGTTTACCTAATGTTACAGAGGCCTTTTTATTTATTTAATTTTTTTTATTTATTTGATTCCACAGTGTTTGCTAAACTTTCTGTAATGTATTAGTCGATATACTGTATAATACAGCATGTGGTGTATGCCACGCCTTGTCTAATTCATTTTTGTTGTGCTTTTCATTAAGAGTAATAATGAGTCTATCTTTTATTGTTTAAGTCTTAGAAAGTGAAAGGTGTAAAGATGGAAGCACAACAGACAATTATATTTTATTGTCAAACATTACACCAAGATCACAAATTCAAAAGTGAAAGCATCCAGTCATACTGGTTTTGTCGCAAGTTTATAGCCTATATCAGTGTGAAAATTTCCTCGCCGTCACATCCCTAATGTGCATATGCTGTTGCATTTGTAATAACTTTTAAGACGTTATTTTGCAGAGTTTACTGACAAATATAAGGCGTTTGATCAGCTAAAGGCTACTCAAGGAGCTCTGGAACTGAAGGAATAAATAATTATCATGTGAAACTCATTAAGATATGTATCCGAAATTACCCCCTATACCCTTAAATAGGGCACTATTTGAGGGGACAGCCATTTGTAGTGGTGTCTGAATGCATAGTGGACATTCTCGAGTGCACTCATTCAATCCCACAATTCCCTGCAAAAACGTGTGTACAACCGGTGCATGCTCAACGGCTAGAGAATACCCATAATGCACTGCGAGAGTCACGCGCCAAATGAATTCCCGTGTCTTGCCAGAAGATGGCACTCGCAGCTGAATCATCCATCCATCCTTACATTTAACAAAGCACTTATCCACGGCGTACTACAACAGGTATAAATTCAATGTAAATTCATTGTTTACACATAATTTCCATGACAGAGTTCAAGATAAATCCTTCAATCTTACTACTGGAGCTGCCAGTTTGCCAGTTTCAAATGATTATTAAACATCAAGCGCAAACTATGCAGAAGCGGCAGTCCTTCCGGTGCACTCAGTGTCCGAATTCACTCACTCATTTTCATCCACTCTGTCAAGTGAACTGTATTAGTGGCCTAATGTAGGGAGTAGTGAATGAGGGTATAGGGGGCGATTTCAGATACAGACATAGTGTTCCATTAAATGACCGAGCCATTCACACATGTAGCTCTCTATTTTCTCTATGGCATAAGATGTTCCCTGTTTGCTTAGTATCCAAACCTAAACCATCTCCAGATATGTCACAGAGTTAACTGAGTATATCAAGATCAAATCCTCTGATGAGGATGAAGACGACGAGTTTGTCAAGTTCTTCCCCAGTTTCATCTGGGCTGTAAGGGACTTCACCCTAGAACAAAAAATAAAAGGCAAATACGTGACCGAGGACCAATACTTGGAATTTTCCTTGAAGCTGAAACCAGGTAATATTAAAACTTTTAAATGATCTGACCATAAATGAGAAGGGTATGTAAGAGATACTGTATAGTCGGCCAGTCAATTAATATTAATAATAAAATAATATAATTTCTGCTAAAGCATGCAAGCAATTGAAAGCAACTGGGAATGTCAATTTAGAAGCAACACTGTATTTTGCTAATCTCTTTGACAAATACAAATTTTAAAGGCGCTTCAAGAACAGTCAACGAGTTCAACCTTCCACGGCAATGTATCCGAAATTATTTCCCATCCCGGAAGTGCTTCACTTTCCCTTTCCCAACCGCCCCAGAGAATGTGTCTCATCTGGAGAGCTTGGATCCTGCGGAACTTTCCCCTGATTTCCAGGAGGTCACACAACGTTTCTGCAAGTTTGTCTTTGACAAGAGTGAAGTGAAGAAGCTGAAGGACGGATACACCATCACTGGCAGAGGTGATTCAATGGGGATTCTGAAATGATCTGACCATAAATTTGCTATAATTGAAAATGTACAATACAATTAATATAAATATATATTATGTAATTAAAATAATTATAAAATAATTAACCATAAAATATGACCAAATTTACCACATTCATTTACACAAGTAAATTTCTTAGTTTGGCACAGTTGTCAGCTGTTATGAAGTAGTAATGAGACATGTCTTTTTCTGTAGTTTGCTGAGCTGCTGTCAATAGAGGAACCATGTTTTGGGTTAAGATACCTAAAATTGTTGGGGGGGGGTTGTGCTTGTTGCGCTATATTGTTATTGGTTATATACTCTGCCTGGCAAAATGTCTCTGGCATGTTATATGTTTGGCAGCAATTCTTTTAACCCTAACTGATGCAGTGTGTAGCTTTTCATTTCTTAAACAACCATGTCAAAGTTCATTTGATCCAAATTGTGAAATAGAGGAATCATTTTCATGTTTCATTTTCACTACAGAGTTTTGAGCTGAACCCCACTGAAAGTCTTTGGGATGTGCTGGAGTCGACTTTACAGAGCCGCTCGACTCTCCCATTTTCAATACAAGATCTCTGCCAAACATTAATGCAACTCTTGATGGAAATAAATGTTATGATGTTGCATAATATTGTCGAAACAATGCCACAACGAAAGCACAATATGATCAAAGATAAATGCCATCCAAGAAAAATATTAAAGTGTGCGACTTTTTTTTGGACAGGCAGTGTAAAGTTGACATCCAAAAGACTTTCAGTGGGTTCAGGTCAGGACTCTGTGGTGGCCAGTCTTTCACAGTTTGAGCCTGATGAATCTTGTCATTATTATGCTGGAATATGGACATGGGTACGTCTATTGACATGGTTCTTTGAGAAATAAAAAGCTATGCTGCACTGCATCAGTTAGGGTTAAAAGAATCGTTGCCAAACATACAACATGCAAGAAATATATGATTCACTGCAATAATGATCAATGATAATGAATAATGATCAAATTGCAACAATCAATTCTAACATCTTAAAAAAAACATAAAATATTTGCTTATTTAACTCCAGATGGTGACTTGTTTGGCCAGGCAGTGTATGTTACCCCCATACCAGTAGGGAGACAGACTGGTTTCTTAATTGAATGTTCTTATGTCTTTGTGATTTAATAGCATTATACTGAGAGACATAATGTAAGCTAAATGCTAAACATTCCTGCTAAAATATATTGCATAAACTGAGTATCAGATATTACCATTATTTTCTGAACTGCATATTATTAATATACAGGTTGCAAGTTAACGTTCTTTTGTGTGACCCTTCTCCTCCTCTGAAGTCCTGGGTCAGTTTGCGAAGACATATGTAGACATGATTTCCAGCGGTGAAGTTCCATTTCTGGAGAATGCAGTCATGGCCATGGCACTGATTGAGAATGCGGCCGCGGTGAAGGAGGGGCTTGAGGTGTACCAGAGTGGAATGGAGAAGCTGAAGACGTCCTTCCCCCTGGAACTGAAGGAAGTATCATCAGAGCATCAGTGTCTCAGCAGGACTGCAACACAGGCCCTAATGAAGCGTTCCTTCAAGGACAGTGAGGGGACATACCTGAAATCTCTAGAGGTGATGAGCATTAAATAGTTATGTACAATTTCAATTAGACTGTTATTAAACACACTGGTCAGGCAAAATTCATGAGTCAAAGTTCCCTATAGTTAAACTTTTGGTATTCAAGGATACATTGAAATTAGGTGATGGCTGTTTGAAGGGAGTTCTGGGCATATTTGGCCAGAAAGAATCGACACCATTCATTTTTTATTTGATTTTTTGGCTGTAATGAATGATATGACGTCTATTGACATGGTTCTTTGAGAAATAAAAAGCTATGCTGCACTGCATCAGTTAGGGTTAAAAGAATCGTTGCCAAACATACAACATGCAAGAAATATATGATTCACTGCAA
Source organism: Sinocyclocheilus grahami (assembly GCF_001515645.1). Classification (NCBI taxonomy): domain Eukaryota; kingdom Metazoa; phylum Chordata; class Actinopteri; order Cypriniformes; family Cyprinidae; genus Sinocyclocheilus; species Sinocyclocheilus grahami. The sequence goes on along the minus strand of NW_015507866.1, from coordinate 16,090 downwards.
TAATGATCAATGATAATGAATAATGATCAAATTGCAACAATCAATTCTAACATCTTAAAAAAAACATAAAATATTTGCTTATTTAACTCCAGATGGTGACTTGTTTGGCCAGGCAGTGTATGTTACCCCCATACCAGTAGGGAGACAGACTGGTTTCTTAATTGAATGTTCTTATGTCTTTGTGATTTAATAGCATTATACTGAGAGACATAATGTAAGCTAAATGCTAAACATTCCTGCTAAAATATATTGCATAAATTGAGTATCAGATATTACCATTATTTTATTAATATTATTAATATACAGGTTGCAAGTTAACGTTCTTTTGTGTGACCCTTCTCCTCCTCTGAAGTCCTGGGTCAGTTTGCGAAGACATATGTAGACATGATTTCCAGCGGTGAAGTTCCATTTCTGGAGAATGCAGTCATGGCCATGGCACTGATTGAGAATGCGGCCGCGGTGAAGGAGGGGCTTGAGGTGTACCAGAGTGGAATGGAGAAGCTGAAGACGTCCTTCCCCCTGGAACTGAAGGAAGCATCATCAGAGCATCAGTGTCTCAGCAGGACTGCAACACAGGCCCTAATGAAGCGTTCCTTCAAGGACAGTGAGGGGACATACCTGAAATCTCTAGAGGTGATGAGCATTAAATAGTTATGTACAATTTCAATTAGACTGTTATTAAACACACTGGTCAGGCAAAATTCATGAGTCAAAGTTCCCTATAGTTAAACTTTTGGTATTCAAGGATACATTGAAATTAGGTGATGGCTGTTTGAAGGGAGTTCTGGGCATATTTGGCCAGAAAGAATCGACACCATTCATTTTTTATTTGATTTTTTGGCTGTAATGAATGATATGACATTTTAACCATTCAAAGACATCTAAATACACCATCACATTCAACTTTTGATTCAGATTAAATGTTATTTTTGAAGTAGTTGTAGCCTCTAAATGGTGTTTTAAGTTTACTGTCTCTGATATTTTGTGTGATGCTGCAGGAAGGCATTAATAAACTCTTTCATGGATACTTGTGTCAAAATGAGGAGGCTTCAAGGAAAAGATGTGAGAATATTCTGTCATCCCTCTCTGGAACAATGACAGAGAAGCTGAAGAAAGGATCCTATGCCATACCTGGTGGTTATGTTCTCTTCTCCCAGGACCTTGAAGACATTGTGAAGAAATATAAAATCCAAGCCAATAAAGGAGTCAAGGTGATTATCAATGTTTGACACAATTACTGCCACAACCTAGGCCTTTTAGATAGTAAGAGATCTCTGTAAGAGGCTTGTAAGTGTTTTCCTAGACTATGTGTACACATAATATAGAATCAGCTGGGAATAATAGTGTTCCTGGTTTGAATCGTTCTGGCCAAAATATTGAAGTGGCCTTCAGCAGGACACTAACTACTCTAGTGGCTGAGACATTGACACTTTGTATGGTAGACTCCACCACTTGTTTATTTGTTGGTTGATTTGAACCAAAGCAGAACTGCTTGATGAAATTCCTTGTTCTGCTGCAACATTGTATATGACAAAACATGTGTCAGTTGTGATGTAAAACCAAATTCCATGACACTCATGCACAATGCATAGTTGGCCCTAGTATTAGTAGTAGAAGTCATTTTTTGATAGTACTAGTCATAGAGATGTGGTAGTGGTGATTCACGTTATCATGTATGTGGTGTCCACAGGTAGAAGACACACTTGAAGAGTTTCTGAAGCAGAAGTCGGTGGAGTCTCAGGCAATTCTGCAGGCTGACAATAAACTGATGGAGAAGGAGAAAAAAATTATGGGTGAGAGTTTTTAGCATGAAACAATAGCTCCTTCTAGAGGAGAAAACCAGTTCATAAGAGAAATGGTGCCTGCTTTACAGTGAAACTAAAAATGTATTAATCAAATGCAGTGTATTCCTTCCATGTTCCATACTGAAATGGCTGTTTCATCTAATGATATAAACTTATTACATTTCTTAAAGAAAAAAGTATTGACCAGGGGCACATCAGGTACTCAAAAGCGAGACTATGGGTGCTCCAGAGAGGGAACAAAATGTAAAAAACAAAAAGTGGATCCCATTGCAAGAAACAAAAATAATCCACGTCAAAGTTTAATTTCTTGCATGTCAAATGTCGTTAGTATTACATAGTTATGAAGAAAACGTCACAATAGCCTTAATTGTCTTATCACCTGCATAAAATTAAGCTTAGCAGAAATGTTTTGTTAGGGAGGCGATTAAACTGCACTGCAATCATGGTGCATCATTTGAATCAGGCAGAACTCTTCACTTATGGGTTTATGATGTGTATCACTTAGGCTATATTGAGACTGCTAGCAAAAATCAGATTTTTTTTTGCATATCTTGGATTCATCCAGATGGTTGTTTAAAGTCTGGACAGCAAAAAAAAAAAAATCTGTTATTTGCAAATCTGATTTAAGCCACATTTGGAGCACATTTATTAATATTAAGCCTAAAATGTGTTTTAATGTTAGATATAAAATCAGTCTTTAAATTCAAGATATTTAAAGTGTACCTGAAGTATACGTGCAATATTTCCACTTTAGCACAATCAAATATACTTCAGTATATCTTTAGTTGGACTTCAGCACTGCTTCTGCACAATTATGAATTAAGTACAAAATTAGTTTTGCCAATTTAGCAGACTTTAAGTATCCCAGTTAATATACCAAAAGTAGAATTAAAGGGTATTTTCTATTAAGCACATAAATATGTAAATGTATTTGTATGTATGAAATAAATGAATTTCAAATACATTTTAGTATATTCATATATACAGCAGGAGTGTCAAAATCAGTTCCTGGAGAGACGTAGTCCTGCAGAGTTTAGTCCCAACCTGCTCCAACACTCACACCATGTGGTTTTCAAATGAGCCTGAAGGTCTTGGAGCTAAACTCTTCAGGGCTGTGGCCCTCCAGGAACTGAGTTTAATATTACATGCTTTATTACATTTGCCTGATTGTCTTCTACCAGAGGAAAGAGAGAAGGCCGTTCTCCTGGCTCAAGAAATAAACACCAAGGAACAGAAGCAGCGGCAGCTAGAAGAGAAGATGGAAGCAGAGAGAAGGAGTAATGAAGAGAGGATGAAACAGATGAGGGAGAAGATGGATGAGGAGATGCGGCTTCAGAGAGAAGAGGCTGAGCGTGCCATGGACAGCAAACTGAGGGAGCAGGCCGCTCTGCTGGATAAGGGCTTTCAGGAGAAGGCTGACAGGATGTCTGAAGAGATGGAGGACTTCAGGAGGAAGAATAAAAACGCAGAGAAGGAAAGTCACAAACTGTTTGAAAAGATGATAACAAACATGAACAAAAGACACGCTGAGAATATGAATCTGATGAAGAGGCAACACAGCGAGCAGATGGAGGCAATCATGAGTATGCCAAAGCCCTCGTCTGACTCCTCCGCTCTGGTCTTACGTCTGCTACTCATTGGTCTCAGCAGCATTACCGGTGGCTCACGTCCCTGTTAAAGCAGTCATCTATCCCTGTTAAAGCCATCTGTCTGACAGACGCTTTCAGCCAAAGCAATGTACATGTTAGATGAATTAACTAGTGATGGAGGCTGTCCATCAGGGTTCCATATCATCAGGAGCATGTGGAGTTCAATGCCTTCTGTAACACTGGAAACATTGTGTTTTACAGTGAATTTCTGGCAGCTGACACTTTTTAATCCCCTTTATCTTTATGCCAAAGATCTTTATACCAAATGCTATTGTTTGTACAGAAACTGTATTTTAATATTATTAATCCCTCCCCAACCAACCCATAACAAACTGCCTAATATAAATAATAATAATAATAATAATAATGATGATAATAGTGATCACAATTATGGTAATAGAAAATAAAATACATTAAAGATGAATGATTTAATAGTTAAATAATGATGAAAAATAAAGTAATTAAAAATAAATAAATAAAAAGGTAATTGGATACCACAATCAGGAATATTACAATGTAAATTCGCTGTAATGAACAACATAAACACTGCATAAGAGAGGGGTGAAAAAGAAAGAAGAAATTGCAATAACAATGTAAATCACATTACTCCACAGGAAGTAAATTTTTAGCAGAGAAATATTATACAGTATAACATTAAATCCTGAAGCCAGTGTGACACTTTGGGCAGATTTGTAGATTTCCAATGTAATAAAACTTGTCTGCGAGCCAATGAGGATGCAAAGGCAATATTGTTTAGTTGTCTTTGAGTCAAATTTGATTAATCACCTGGAGCACCAAATATTGCAAATTCAGCACATGGCTTCAACAGGGCTTCACACACTTTAGAAAGTGCATCAAATATGGTTGACCAGTATGCAGTAAGTGTGGAGCACGTCCAGAACATGTGAGTCAGGTCTGCTTCACCTGTGTGACACCTAATACAGGTCCTGTCAAAAGTAGGATTAAAGGAGGCAATCCGTGTTCTGCTTAAATGCATACGGTGCAATACTTTAAACTATATTAAACTCAATCGGGCACAAGAGGTACTTCCGTTCACTCTATGGAGGGCATTGCTCCAAATTCCTCTGAAAATACTACTCCGAGCGCTTTCTCCCATCTGCTTTTGAGGGAATATTTGGAAATTATGTGCACTGGGCATTCACAAAATTATGTATCTGAAAATAAGGGAAAAGGTTGGCTGAATTAAGAGTGAATTTGAAACGCAGATCATTAAAGCTTGCAAAAAGACCATCAATATAAAGATCGCCAAACTGAGTGCTCTTATCTTGCCACTGTTTAAATGCAGAGTCTAGTTTTGCAGGCAGGAATGCATGATTGTTGCATATTGGACTCTGAAACAAGGGCGCTTGTCTTAACTTCAAATGCTGACGTAGCTGAGTCCATATTTTAAGAGTGAAATGAACAACTGGATTTGATGTGTATCGTGCTATTTTAATAGGTAAGCTAGATATTACTAGGCCTTGTAAAGAGGTTACTGTGCAGGATTTAGATTGTGTTTCATTCCTATCAGTACCTCCCGATGAGCACATCCAGTAGATTATCTTTTGGACATTAGCCGCCCAATAATAGTATAAAAAGTTATACTATTATATTAAATTATATTATATTAATATATATTATATTAAAATCCTAGGGATTTTCCCATTCCATATAAAACTGGAAATAAGTTTATCTAGTATGTTGAAAAAGGCTTTGGATAGGAAGATGGGGAGGCACTGAAATAGATATAAGAATCTTGGAAGTCATTTTAACACAGTTCACTCTGCCAACCAGAGATAGATGGAGAGTCCTCCATTTTTGAAGATCAGGGCCTGTATTTATCAAGCTTCTCAAAGTGCCATTTTTTTTATTTATATATTTATAAAAAAAATTAAAAAAAAGGGGACAGTGTACATTAATCAACATTCGTGAATGTAAATGTACTCAAATTAGCCCAAAGGCTAGTTTTCATTGGTAGTCCCTTTGCCAGATGTTATTAGGCCAAAAAAATAGAGTAAAATAAAGAAACAAAATAGAAAAACAATAACAACGAAATTCAACCAAAAATTAAACAACAAATTATACAAAATGACAATTCAAAAAATAAAGAAATATGTATTAAAAAAATTTAAATAGAAAGCACCTTATTAAGATATATAAACAACATTAATGTTCACATTGTTGGTTATGAAATGATGCTTAAATTACTTAAATGATGTACATTCTCTAATTGATTGTGGTATTGAATTCCACTGGTGTGATGCTCTGAATGAAAAAACAGCTTGACCAAACAAGGTTTTTCTATGTGGAATTATGCAATCAGCTTTAGCTGCACCTCTAGTTACTCTGTTTTCAATAGATTTAAATTTAATAAAATCAACCAGAGGAGGAGGAGCTAAACCATTCCTAATCTTATAAACTAAACAAATATTTTTAAACTTAGCGATGTTTTCCCATCTAAGGAGGTTATACGTATTTAAAGGGGTCATATGATGCGATTAAAAAAGAAAACTAGCAAAGAACATTTACACTATCAAAGAATAAACACTGACTTCAGTCTAGTGTGAGTTTATGCACTTTAAAAAGTCTGCGGCTCGTTATGGATCCGTCACGGCCACCGGAGCTGATCGCGGCCACTTGTCAATGCTTGTGTACAGGCTGCGCCACGGCAGGTTTCTGAAGCGTCCCATTAGCGGCTCTCCACATTACATCACTAAAGATAGTCTATTTTTGATGGATAATAGCCTAATAATAATAATATTAATAATAATAATCATCATACTATCGTCTATCGGCCCTAAATTGAAGGTTGTGATGATGCTTCGTTTCCTTGCCATAATGTATTCTCTTCAAAATTCTTTATTGTCAAATGTGTGTTGAATAAAACTCCTATTAGGAATTTCACCATTCAATGTGAATTTATCTGAGAATATTTTTAAATAAGGAAATCTATTTAGTCCTACACTTCAGATAAATTACAAATGAGATGCTTGATAACTAACTTTTAAGCGTAGCTTTTGAGCCAAGAAATTTTTCTTAGCAGTGTTCTCGTGTGTAATTCTCAGAGGCTTGATTAATACAGACCCAAATTTGAGTTTAGTCAATAGAGTGAAATTATTTTCATATAGTCCTTAAAGGTTTTGAGTGATATTGATTCCCAGATATTTAAATTTAGATTTTACCATGCAAAGGGGAAACATGGAATCAGGCATATGCCTGGCAAGTGTGTTAACAGGCATGCATTCACTTTTAGAGATATTCAACTTATAGCCAGAGAAGGTCCCAAAATTGTGTAAGACTTTGATAATGTCATTGATGCATGATAAAGGATCTGAAATATAAAGAAGCAGGTCATCAGCATATAATGAGAGCTTATGTTCGACACCCCACTTAACCCTGCCATGAAAAAAGGGTGTAGATTTTAGTGCTAAAGATGGGTTCAATTGCAATTGTAAACAAAAGCACCCCTGCCAAGTGCCCCTTGACAAAGGAAAATTTTTTGACCTCCATTTATTAGTAACCACTGTAGCAACTGGAGAAATATACAGCAGACGAATCCACTCTATAAATTTGGTGCCGAATCCGAACCTATCCATAGTGAAAAAAGATGGGTGGTCCCATTCCACCCGATCAAATGCCTTTTTGGTATCTAATGATGCTAAAATTTCAGGGGAGTCTTAAGAAGAGGTGGTGTAAAGAACTTTTAAGAGGCGACGGATGTTAGAAAATATGTGCTGACCTTTTATAAAATGGTCTGGTTAACGAAGATGATATTGACTAAGGGAGACTCTAATCAGGCAGCAAGTAATTTTGCTAAAATGTTGAGATCTGCGTTTAACAAAGAAATTGGTCGTATGAGCTACATTTGTTGTTGGAACAAACTTGGTCTTTCTCAAATTTGCAATAAAGCTCAAGAAGCAGAGTTCCAGGATGTCAAAATAAGACTTTATTGTCACAGCAACAAAGCCGAGATGACGGCCGCCGCATCTGAAGTCTTTGTCTGTTAGCTCATCTGTTTTATTCCTTTTTCTCTCACCAAAGCTGGTAGTCTGCAGACACCCGATCACGCAGCCCTTCCCTCATGGGCACCCATCAAGGCCACGCTCAACCAACCACGAGCGGCTCCCCGATTTCCTGGGCGTACCCACTTAGGAAGTCGCTGATACGGTATTCATGCCCCTCTTAGGCACCATGCACCTCTTGTGCACACACAAAAACTCTTTACTACTCTAACGCATGCGTGTCTTTTGACATCTGGAGCCTCTTATGCCTGTTACTTTAACTTAAATGATCTAGATTCGATTTGGTGAAGCCCTTTCCTCGATCACCGCCACAGGTTTGACCCTAGCAACCACGCAAACAATTCACCATTTTAATTTACCTCATTAGTCTTTTATTGTTTGCGTGTTTGCCAAGCGTTCACCTGCTACGGCTCTCGTCAAGTTCAGGCTTCTTGCCAGTCCCTTCGTGGTCGCCAATTTGTTGTGGAACAAACTATGGTCTTCTCAAATTTGTCAATAAAGCTCAAGAAGCAGAGTTCCAGATGTCAAAATAAGACTTTATTGTCACAGCAACAAAGCCGAGATGACGGCCGCCGCATCTGAGTCTTTGTCTGTCAGCTCATCCGTTTTATACCTTTTTCTCTTACCAAAGTTGGTAGTTGCTGTTTTTTTATTGGCTATGCCTATCTGGTTTGCCACAATGACTAAATCTTGAGCACTGACTATCCCAGGTCAAGGACATTATGGGTATTAAAACGCACTTGTGCTCATGTGCTCAGATATGCTTATCAGTGGAATTTGCTAGATCAGCCACTTTGGCCACTTTTATTAATGGTGGAATGTGGTTAGATCAACCATTTTAAATGTCAAATTTGGCTACTTGTTCCTGCCTACTGCTGGAAACTTCTAGAAATGACCCAGAGTATATTGGGTTATTTAAGGTAACTTGGTACAATCCAATGGAAACCACCAGTATTGCCCAATGGATAGGCCCTCAGACTTAAAATATTAAGTAAGAGTAAGAATACCATATTGAGTAAATAGCATAATATATAATAGAATTACACAATACATTTTGGTGGATCTTTCTGGGGCTTCAACAAAAGACTTTGTCAGAGTGTAACAGACTTGATTGTATTTCATTTTCTAATTAGTTTTTGTACTTATTTTTATATTCTGTGGGTTTATGTAAAAAGTCAATGAGATGCTTGATAACTAACTTTTAAGCGTAGCTTTTGAGCCAAGAAATTTTTCTTAGCAGTGTTCTCGTGTGTAATTCTCAGAGGCTTGATTAATACAGACCCAAATTTGAGTTTAGTCAATAGAGTGAAATTATTTTCATATAGTCCTTAAAGGTTTTGAGTGATATTGATTCCCAGATATTTAAATTTAGATTTTACCATGCAAAAGGGAAACATGGAATCAGGCATATGCCTGGCAAGTGTGTTAACAGGCATGCATTCACTTTTAGAGATATTCAACTTATAGCCAGAGAAGGTCCCAAAATTGTGTAAGACTTTGATAATGTCATTGATGCATGATAAAGGATCTGAAATATAAAGAAGCAGGTCATCAGCATATAATGAGAGCTTATGTTCGACACCCCACTTAACCCTGCCATGAAAAAAGGGTGTAGATTTTAGTGCTAAAGATGGGTTCAATTGCAATTGTAAACAAAAGCACCCCTGCCAAGTGCCCCTTGACAAAGGAAAATTTTTTGACCTCCATTTATTAGTAACCACTGTAGCAACTGGAGAAATATACAGCAGACGAATCCACTCTATAAATTTGGTGCCGAATCCGAACCTATCCATAGTGAAAAAAGATGGGTGGTCCCATTCCACCCGATCAAATGCCTTTTTGGTATCTAATGATGCTAAAATTTCAGGGGAGTCTTAAGAAGAGGTGGTGTAAAGAACTTTTAAGAGGCGACGGATGTTTGTGCTGACGTGCTGACCTTTTATAAAACAGTCTGGTTAACGAAGATGATATTGACTAAGGGAGACTCTAATCAGGCAGTTTGCTAAAATGCTAAAATGTTGAGATCT
>NW_015507866.1:534-6519 GCF_001515645.1 Sinocyclocheilus grahami | reverse complement strand
TCAAAATAAGACTTTATTGTCACAGCAACAAAGCCGAGATGACGGCCGCCGCACATGAAGTCTTTGTCTGTTAGCTCATCTGTTTTATTCCTTTTTCTCTCACCAAAGCTGGTAGTCTGCAGACACCCGATCACGCAGCCCTTCCCTCATGGGCACCCATCAAGGCCACGCTCAACCAACCACGAGCGGCTCCCTGATTTCCTGGGCGTACCCACTTAGGAAGTCGCTGATACGGTATTCATGCCCCTCTTAGGCACCATGCACCTCTTGTGCACACACAAAAACTCTTTACTACTCTAACGCATGCGTGTCTTTTGACATCTGGAGCCTCTTATGCCTGTTACTTTAACTTAAATTATCTAGATTCGATTTGGTGAAGCCCTTTCCTCAATCGCCGCCACAGGTTTGACCCTAGCAACCACGCAAACAATTCACCATTTTAATTTACCTCATTAGTCTTTTATTGTTTGCGTGTTTGCCAAGCGTTCACCTGCTACGGCTCTCGTCAAGTTCAGGCTTCTTGCCAGTCCCTTCGTGGTCGCCAATTTATTTGTTGTGGAACAAACTATGGTCTTCTCAAATTTGTCAATAAAGCTCAAGAAGCAGAGTTCCAGATGTCAAAATAAGACTTTATTGTCACAGCAACAAAGCCGAGATGACGGCCGCCGCATCTGAAGTCTTTGTCTGTTAGCTCATCTGTTTTATACCTTTTTCTCTCACCAAAGTTGGTATTTCCGGTTTTTGTTATTGGTTATGCCTATCTGGTTTGCCACAATGACTAAATCTTGAGCACTGACTATCCCAGGTCAAGGACATTATGGGTATTAAAACGCACTTGTGCTCATGTGCTCAGATATGCTTATCAGTGGAATTTACTAGATCAGCCACTTTGGCCATTTTTATTAATGGTGGAATGTGGTTAGATCAACCATTTTAAATGTCAAATTTGGCTACTTGTTCCTGCCTACTGCTGGAAACTTCTAGAAATGACCCAGAGTATATTGGGTTATTTAAGGTAACTTGGTACAATCCAATGGAAACCACCAGTATTGCCCAATGGATAGGCCCTCTCAGACTTAAAATATTAAGTAAGAGTAAGAATACCATATTGAGTAAATAGCATAATATATAATAGAATTACACAATACATTTTGGTGGATCTTTCTGGGGCTTCAACAAAAGACTTTGTCAGAGTGTAACAGACTTGATTGTATTTCATTTTCTAACTAGTTTTTGTACTTATTTTTATATTCTGTGTGTTTATGTAAAAAGTCTGCTCTATCTGTCTTACAAAACGCGGACTTTTATTTTGACGGGTATTTGCAGCCTTCAGAGTGCTAATGATTGCATCAGTAATGGAAGGGAGTACTCAATGATTGTTACAGTTCATCACGGTTTCCAAAGTTTACCAGTTTATTAAGCAAACCGTAACTTTTTTACACCCCTCGGGCCGAGCTTCGGGGCAATTTTCACGTCATAGTTCAGACTCGGGCTGGGCCGTGGGCCTGTTTTAGGCTTCTCCTTTTATATTTTAGACATCCATCAATTACTGATGAAAAAGAGAGATAAGTGCATCTTTAACGATTATGATTATAATGAAAGAGTTTTTGTTTTTTTTGTTTTTTATTTCGTTAAGTAGTAATTTAACGTTTTCTATAGATATATTTATCATGTCTATGAAATGATTGTTTTGATAGTTGTACTTTACACAATTATGTTGTTTAAGGAATATTTTCAGGTAAAGAGGTACTGTGGTGGCTTCTGCCGGTGCTGTAAGGAATCATTCTTCAAGTCTTGGGGTTTTGATTCCAGAAGATAGACTTTATTCTTCAGATGAAATAAAGCCGAGAAAAACTCTGTAGAGCAATCTCCAGACTCTTTTTCTGTACTCTCTTATATACTGTTCTTTTTCTAGGCGTGTTCAGTACATTTCATTCATATTTGTTATGGGATCACAATGCAGTCATGGGGCCTTAATTTTATGTTCTGTGAAAATAAGGGACCCATTATGTGCCATCATGTGCTTATCATGTACTTCACCATATGTCTGCACATTCCATTCTCATACAGATTTCTATACATGCAGGCAAATACACATGATTATAATAGTAGAATTACTTAATACATAAATGGCTATATTCACATTGATTATACTTGGATAATTTATATTTTGATTAATTAAAAACTTGCACAGTACCTCTAGAAAAGAGTTAAGTATGTAAAGTTTTTGGTTTCGTATGTATATATGATCTTTTTACTGTTTTATGAATGGTATTGTTTTTTTCCCCGTCTTCAAAGAAGACCAAATTGCTTGTTTTTGTGTACATTAATGAAGAAAAACAAGTCAGAATAACACCACAACACACAAGTAATGTCTTTTTTTTTCTTTTTCTTTTCTAAGGCACGTATGTAAAAGCTACTTAAACGTCCTAATCAAACTATGGCCTAATATTGGCTTAAAGGGGTCCTATTATGCTCTTTTACAAAGTCTTGATTTTGTTTTGGGGGTGTACTTTTCGTCGACTAAAACTAGACTAAATGTTATCAGTTTTCGTCGACTAAAACTAGACTAAAATGCTCAGACTTTTAGTTGACTAAAACTTGACTAGACTAGAAAGAGTATGATAAAATTAAATGTTACGATCTTTAAAGTTCCAGGGGTCGGAACGTAACAGTTAGTTATCAATATTGTTGTGATAGTGGAGATTGTAGAAAGAACAAGGCACGAATAGCGTTTAACCCCAATTAAATGGTTTAAATTTCCTCAAGCCTAAGCCACTAAACAGGGTGTGAGCTATATACACAATGCATGATTTAGAAAACAAAAGAAAAAAGAAAATATTAAACTAAGGGGAAAAAAAGGAACGAGGGTGGCGCCAAATCAACAAAAGAAAAAAAACAAAAATAGTTCCTAAACTAAGTTCCAAAAAAACCCTCTAACTTAACTAACCAAAGAAAAATGCAGAAAACAAACCCGCAATCTTCGGCATATGCGACACCACAACTAAACTACACTAACTACAAAACAAAAATACAAAGAAGGCGCTCACCTCTTACCTAGTGTGTCTAACACTTGTTAACTGCGGGCAATATGTATCCTAGGTCGCACGATACGCTAATCTGTTCCCCATTCCCCCCCCCAGTAAAAGAAGAGAACAGTTAACTCTTATCAACGCTCAACTCAGAATCTGACTAGTGCAAAAACACAAGCATTAGGTTCACACATTCACTACGGAAGAATACAAACTCTAAACACAAGTCTCAACTCAAAACACCTGTACACACACACACTGCTATTCAGCGCAGCACGCCGAGAGACCTTTAACCAGCAGGGTAACACCGGATTGGCTGCAGAGACGACGCCCTTAATGATGATCGACAGCCGCCTCCTCCATCCAGCAGAGACCTGAGAGCAAAGACGACAGGCTAGAGAGCAGAGTGGTAGAGACAGAAGAGGGAGGGAAGAAAAAGAGAAAACAAAACACGCAGCACGTAACACTAATAAAAACTAAACTGACAGTTTCACACAAAGACTAGACTAAAATTAAAACAGGCCGCCAAAAACAACACTACCGAGAATATTGAACAAGAGGTTCGTGCAGAACTTTTGCACGTATGGATATTGCAAGACATATTAGATTGGTAATGTTATTGATGTTGTTGTTTTGTGAAAACTTGATGCTACTGCAGCTCTTCTTCTTCTTGGTTTTCTCTGATGCACTAACTCTGCAGCAGCACTTCGTCGTCGTCGTCTTGTCTAATGCACTCAACCAAGCGTTCTAACCACGACCTCGCCCACCCCCCAACCATTCGAATTTCTGTAGGTGGGAATTATTTTAATGATATTCTAATGGGCTGCTTTGTGGCATCACAATACCCCGGAAAACCACACTGTAGTCTAAATAAGTCGTTCGTTGTAGCGTGCATATGCTTATGTGTGCGTGTATGAAAAAAATTATCCTGAATGAAAACTGTGCAATCCAGTGTCACAAAAAGACTTGAATGTAATATAGTTGACTTTTCAAGTTTGAAGTGCTGGATTCTTTCGACCATCATTTTTCTTTTTTTTCTAAATAAAAATCTGAAAATGTATTCCGTTTTTTTTTTGTCTATTTAAATTCTATTTACAAACTCACCATACATATTAAAGGTCAGTAACTGTAATTTATTGAAATCCATTTGTTTTCTGGAAAAAAATTACACCTTGCAAAAAAAAAACTGTGAAAAAATGTGAAAACGGGCTATTTTAGCTTCAGGTTCAAAAGGGTTAACTATATGGGGCCAGATAAATTACTATTGAGGGGTGACATTACCTCATAGTACTGGTCATAACCCCTGATTATTGTCGGAGCTTTAACTAAGTTGTTATATAGGCGATTGTATGGGGCTACATGGGTACCTTTTAACAATAGCAAACATGGGCAGCATTGTTAAATTGCTTTAGCCATAACCTCTGGTTATTGATCAGACTGGCGAGTTTGTGATCATAGGCCCGCATAACAGTCAGTGCGAGGACCCTGTCCGACTCTGAGAACCGAATGAACGAATACAATAAGAGTAAAGAGTTAAATAAAATAATCAAATGTCTAGATAAATTATCATATAAATGGTCAATAATCAATTGGCACCTAAATTTGAGGTCATAATAAAATGGAGTCAGATAACAGTTTAATTGGAATTAAATTACTTTGCCATGCTGAAAAGACCAAAACGTGCAAGAAGCTTTCCCCGCTCTATTTGAAACCATCATTGGGCCGATTGGGCGGGCCTTACACTGGCTAAAATAGATGCTTATAATTTTTTTGCCAGTTTACATCCTGCTATCTTCCAAGTAAACCATCTGTAATCCCTAACCCTACTTACTACGGATCGGAAAAGGGACAATAATAATTTCTGATCTTTTTTGACTGGATCTGAAGTCAAACCAAAATATTTTAATTTTAGTTTTAGCAATGCTTAAAGTTGCGGTCTCTAACTTTTTTTGGTTAAAAATTATACAAATTCAATATCTGAGCAAGTACATAACCAGCCAGTGTTCGAAACTATCTCCTTACTTTAGCCCGATTCACAATGGTTAGCTTATAATAATGTTTTCTCATTTGAGTGGTACAGTTAGGTTTTCACGGGAAATTCGAGCATGCCGCTGCGTCATTACACCACGTCTGTAAACATAAAAAAGTTGTCCCGGCTAGTAGGCTATCGCATGTGAGGATCCTGCAGGTGACGGATTGTTTATATCCTTTTCTCACAGCAGCCGGAATAATTAAATGCCATAAAATAATTTTGATGGCGGATTGTAATCCAGAAAGGATTTTATGAAACACATGTGAGTGAAATTAAATTATATTCTTATTTTAAATGTGCTTCTGATTACAGATAGCCTGGGATTACACAAGATCTGTATTTTAAAGACAACCAGTTCGAAGGGAGCATAGTTTGCTTTTTGGGTTAAAATGATTTCTTAATATGAAATTCGAATGGTATGAAAATTAGATATTAAACTGTACTGAAATTAAAATCTACACGCTAATATATCAGAATGAATGAATGAATCAGAATGAATCAGAATGAGCTTTATTGCCAGATATGTTTACACATACGAGGAATTTGTTTTCGTGACAGAAGCTTCCACAGTGTAACAGAATGACAGTGACAGAACAAAAAACACAGATAATAAAAATAAAAATAGAACAAGTAAATAAGGAATAAAAATATATAAATTGACATTTATAATTTTTTTGATATAAATTTTTCATTCACTTCTAGGACAACTTCTAGCACTGTCACTTCCTGTTTGTTGCTGCCGTGTGTTTTGAGTTTGAGCTCCGTCAAGTTAATTCTTTGTCGTCTAATTTTTTATCTTAAAATCAATTTTATACATCATCCTTTTCAGTTCTATAACATGTGAATATATCCCCTATCGTATTCTACAACAAAAACAATCAGAGCGCCTTGTTATCACTAGTTCTATTTTTGACTTTCCGA
>NW_015507866.1:0-513 GCF_001515645.1 Sinocyclocheilus grahami | reverse complement strand
CGCCAGCGTGGTAGCAGCTAATCTCGCTTACACTAATACTCTATTCACACACATTACCATTGTTTTACTCACTGTTACTTGCTTTAATGGCAGATGTGTGTCTATCTTTGAGTGCAGGTGAGGACACGTTCGAGCTGCATTCGGTGCAGGTCGAGCTGGAGGCCGTGGAGAAGCAGATCCGGGACCTGGTGACGAAGCAGACCCAGCTGAGAGCGCGGAGAGCCGCGCTGGAAACATCCCAGGCTGACGCTCACAAGTCCGAGGTAAGTATACAGCGCGCTGCTAACTCTCCCACCACCTCTACTCCGTGTGTTTCTCTGCACAGACCCTGTGCACCCAGGACGCAATCTTCCCAGATGTCCTTCACTCCGGCGCCGGGACACCACGGACCCTGGGTGCACCCGCCACGGAAGACGCGAACCAGGTCCCGGGCGACGACCTCTCCCCCTCTGCCTCCTCCGGTCTTCAAGATCTCCACCCGGAACCGCTTTGCTCCCCTCCGCGAGACGGAAC
>NW_015507865.1:30711-38509 GCF_001515645.1 Sinocyclocheilus grahami | reverse complement strand
AATTAGAAGCAAATAGAATAGAACTTTAATTGTTTGATTGTCTCACTTCATGCACAAGACAAGGCCAATTTGCACACATATTTCTTCTCTCTTAAAATGTCCTATTATGGCAACAAAAAAAAATAAATCTACCAATCAGGTCGCATCTAGAAAAGCGCGCCGAGAAAGCGCGCCTAAAGCGCAATGCTTCATGGGTTTGCAGTGTTTCCCTCATTGTAGTCATTACACACTCAATCTTGTACCTTTGTCTTTTTGTTCGATTATCGAAAAAAAAAAATCTTCAGTTGAAAGTGTGTAATCTTGCGATTTAACTGGTTTGGTTAATGGTTTAGAACGCTTTAACCAAGATTAAAAAACAATTTAAAATCGAATGAGAAAACTACTCCCAGAACCAGCGCTATTGAGGAAGTGGGCGGGCACTGATGCACTGAGGCTGCGCTTCACTAACGGTCGTGTACTTCTCAACTCTGGAGCAAAGCCAGCGAAGTTTGGTAAGTGATCATTGGAAACATTTTTATATATTTAGTTTGACGTTGCTTTTTTTGTATTGTAGAATTAGTACGAGTTAACATCGTCGGAAAGTTAAATGTTAAAGATGTGGCTAACAATTCATAATCGTAGCTGTTATATTAAAATATATCATTAGTTCACTAACGTTAAATGTTCGTCTATTACATTTAGATTACATCAGACATCTTTATTTTATATCACAGCCGTTTATTTATTTAAAGTTAAGTGACATACACTGATGGATTAACATAAAAAAAAAGTGATAATTGGAAACATTTTTATATATTTAGTTTGACGTTGCTTTTTTTGGATTGTAGAATTAGTATGAGTTAACATCGTCGGAAAGTTAAATGTTAAAGATGTGGCTAACAATGCATAATCGTAGCTGTTATATTAAAATATATCATTAGTTCACTAACGTTAAATGTTCGTCTATTACATTTAGATTACATCAGACATCTTTATTTTATATCACAGCCGTTTATTTATTTAAAGTTAAGTGACATACAGTGATGGATTAATATGAAAAAAAATTTAACTGTATTGTGACTCTATTTTTAGCAAGTAAATGTACCCATGGTTGTAATATTCAAGTTGTTGAATATAGATTTAATAATACAATGGTGAGTAAAAGAGAAAAGGTTTTTAATTAGTTTTGGACCTCCTTAACATTTGACCTCAAGTGTATGTGTGTGTGTTTGCATTTTTTCTCCATTGTGGATTTCGTTGTGGTGTCACTCATTAATATCTGCAGTTTGTTCTGCATTGTAGCAAATTTTTGTTTGACAAATTATGTAACAAGAGAGCAAATGGGTTTATGTGTTTTGATAGTTTGTCTTTCAATTTGAAATGAAATAAGCAGAAATGAAAAAAACAATACCTTTTATGAATTTTTTTCGTTTGTAAAAAAAAACAAAAACAGATTTTTGTTAGATTTTTTTTTGGTTCACGTTTTCTACCTGTGAACCAAAAAAGGAAAATAAAGTCAATATTATATATTTATGTTTTTGGAACAAATGAAAAAAATATTAAAGGCGCCATTTTCTTGTTTCTGCTTAATTCATTTCAAATTGAAAAACAAACTATCAAAATGTACACGGACCTTGTAGTTTCACCCATTCATTTATGATTTTCTTGATTGTTTTTGTTTGGTGTGTGTGTTTGTGTGTGTGTGTGTTTGCTTTCTATATTATTAATAATTTATATAAATAATTTTACAATTTGTAATGTTCTCTTTTGTTTGTTTCAGGTTGAAGAACGTTTGTAAAAAAAAAAGAAGATTTTTGTTAGATTTTTTTTGGTTCACGTTTTCTACCTGTGAACCAAAAAATGAAAATAATGTCAATATTATATATTTATGTTTTTGTAACAAATGAAAAAAATATTAAAGGCGCCATTTTCTTGTTTCTGCTTAATTCATTTCAAATTGAAAAACAAACTATCAAAATGTACACGGACCTTGTAGTTTCACCCATTCATTTATGATTTTCTTGATTGTTTTTGTTTGGTGTGTTTGTGTGTGTGTGTGTGTGTTTGCTTTCTATATTATTAATAATTTATATAAATAATTTTACAATTTGTAATGTTCTCTTTTGTTTGTTTCAGGTTGAAGAACAAAAGACCTGAGTAAAGCCACGGTATGGAAAAGACTTGGATGCACAATGATAGGGGCAGTTCACGAAGAAGAGCATTAAGGCTAGTCAGTAAACTGATGGAAAATGAGCCACCATAGGGAAGGAAACGTGAATGATGAGACAAGTGTTTATGTTGATGATTCAGAGGAATCTGACATGCAAATTGGTGATGAAAGTGTTGAGGATCTCGTTGATGGCATTGAGGATAAGGAAGTACATGAAAAGATTTCAGCTTCTGTTGAGGATCTGCCTGATCTCGGAGAGTGTAGTGAGATGGATGGGGATTTGCAGTGTTCTCTGCAGGGCTCGACAGTGCGACCATTTCAGTCGCATTTGCGACTGAAAACTACTGCGTGCGACTATGAAATTTATTTTAGGAGCACCAGTGCGACTGACCCGATCATCATCATACTTGTGATTGCGCTCAGGGAAGCTTCAAAGCTTTCTACGTGTTTTTGCAGCGTCGAGTAATGTATCAGACATATCTCACCAATCCTTCATAAGCAAAGTGTAGACAGGGTGTAAATAAGAGATTCATCACACAGTGTAGAGAGCTTCGTTGATTGTAAATGTGAGCTCGCGATGAACTAAGATGATGAGTGACAGCTTTGAATGATTTTTAAGGGAGTTTGTAAATGTGATAACTGATTTAATACAATACAATTCAATAAACAAGAAGTTAATTTTAAGTTACTTACATTGTCTGACTATAACACTATTGTCTGATTTTGCTCTATTTCGTCGTCGAATTTCGAAAATAACAAAGTCACAGCTCAGCCGTTGCGCATCTCCATTCAAACACAGCGGTGTTTCGTTTATGAACGAACAGACGAACAGTACGAATCTAGTGAATCAGTGATTCATGATTACCCATTCATAAAGACAGTCACTTGATTCATTCTTGAATGAATCAGCCGTTCGAATGAATCAATTGAATGAATGATTCAGTGATAAAAATCAGTGACTTGCCGCCACCTGCTGGCAGTTTTAGTTTCATTTTTAAAGTATCTTTTCAGTTATTTAAATCATTTAATATTTCTATATTCAAAATTTTATATTTAAAACATTAATATCATCATGGATTTAATTGCACTCATTCCACTTCTGAACCACATTAAATGTCTGAAAGTACATCAAACAACACTTTTGTGTTCTTCTGTGCCACCTCTACAAATTATTTTTGTTAATACTGATTTCATTTGATTTTTAACTTGTTTCTTATTCTACTCTTATTCTGTTGTTAAGCTTATAAAATATAATTTAAGAATTTGACAAAAGATGACATACTTTTAATAAAGTTAGAGGAGTCAAATATTACCTCGTAATGGGAAGGCTACTTTTTGATAACATTTTGGATTATTGATTAGAAGGTGCTCCTAAAATTTTGAACGTGCTCCTAAATTTTTTAAGAGAAAAGAAAGAAAGCAAGCGTCGAGCCCTGTACAGATTTGGTGCAACATGTGAGTGAGCAAATAATGACAGAATTATACTCTAACTGGACACCTGTTTGTACACATGTTCATGTACACCCCCTACCCATCTAACTGGGCATCTGTTTGTACATCTGTTTATCCACCCCACCGATCCAAAGGAATTTTTGACCATTCTCTTATTGTTTGGGAATGTGTTTTTGAAGCGGGGGCATTGAAACTGTTCAAAAACTATGTGGTTTAAACTTTAAAATTGTGAAACGTTGTATCGGTTACATACATTTGAAGAAAAACATGTAGCGTATACAATATGAGCAATTAATGACTGTGTTTTCCAGAAAACAGTAAAAACAAGTCAAGACGAGCATTTTCTTGTTAAACGATTTTAGGAAAGGGTGAAACCACTAAAAACACTTCTTTACATATCCTATTGACTCAAGAGAGCTGGGAATTTATGTTGTTTCCAACCTCTCTACTAACATCAAATGTTTCATGATTAGAATAAATAAACCCCAGAAGTATGTGAGATTACCATTCCAAAACCGATTTGTTGTTGTTCCACTATTACATTGAGACAAATAGCCCTTTTGCTTTAGTATTTCAGTTGGCTAAAGAGTATGTTTCTGTGGTTTTGATTTTTTCTTTTTAGATGTTTCACATAGTTGTTTTTGACAAAACCAATGAGGTAGAAGTTGTGCCTTCCATCTGGATAAAAAATGGAGAGTGCATGTGGCCTCCAAATAAAACTGATATAGCAAAAGCTGTAAAATTGCAAGAATGTCGTGGAGATGAATGGAAGCCCCATAAGGCCAGAATTATTTTCACATCACTACATTCTTTCCCCTCTTCCTTCAAACTGAACTAATATTATGTATTACTTAAAATTGCCTTTTTTACTTTCCCAGATGACTACAATGAAGCTAGACGAAAACTTCCTCAAGCTGTTGATCACACTGACATTGGAAGTGATGGAGGGAACTCACCAATTAAATTTAAAAGAAGAAGAATGTAGGGGGAAGAATGTGTTTTATTGTTTTGTTTTGTTTTTTTAATTAATTGGTGGTGCACAACATTTACTAATAATTGCATATCTTGAAATGATGAAATATGTTCTTAGACCTAAAAACAATCTTTTCCCTGGAGAGGATGATGATGAGATGGAAAGCACTGTGAAAGAAAAAAAGTCAAAAAAAGGGTAAGAAGCTTCTGCCATTTTAAATTATAGTGTATTTTACCATACCAGATAAAGTGCTAAGATCTTTTGTACTTCTGAGCAGAAAGTATTCATTGCCCAATGCTCCAAAAATCGTCAGGCAGCACAAAAGTCCTGCATTAGAACCAGTAAAGCAAAACAGCCCCAAGGTTCACCAAAGAGGCCATGGCGCTCCTGACTGTCACTATGATGACATGGAAGACACCCTGGAAGGAACAGTGTCAAGAAAAAGGTAAGAAGCTTCAGGATTTTTTAAAAATGTAATGCATTTTTATCACAGCAGATAAAGGACTAACATGTTTTGTACATTTGAGCAGAAAGTATTCATTGCCCAGTGCTCCAAAGATCGCAAGGCAGCACAAAAGTCCTGCATTAGACCCAGGAAAGCAAAACAGCCCCAAAATCCACCCAAAAGACCACAGCACTGCTGACGTCCACCGAAAAGACCACAGCACTCCTCGGGTCCACCCAAAAGGCCACAGCGCTGCTGACCTCCTCCCAAAAGACCACAGCACTCCTGACCTCCATCGAAGAGGCCACAGCAGTCCTGAGCTTTACCCAAGTGACGACAGCACTCCTGAGCTCTACCCAAGAGGCCATAGCAGTCCTGACCTCTACCCAAAAGGCCACAGCACTCCTGACCTCTACCCAAGAGGCCATAGCAGTCCTGAGCTCAACCCAAGAGGCCACAGCACTCCTGACCTCTACCCAAGAGGCCATAGCAGTCCTGAGCTCAACCCAAGAGGCCATAGCAGTCCTGACCTCTACCCAAAAGGTCACAGCACTCCTGACCTCTACCCAAGAGGCCATAGCAGTCCTGAGCTCAACCCAAGAGACCATAGCAGGCACATCATCACTGAGCGCTGTACATCGAGGCACGTCAGCCCTGAGATACGTCCATTAAGGCATGCCAGCAGTGAGATCCACACATCAAGCAACACCAGCACTGAGATAGGTAGACCAAGTCATGCCAGCAGTGAAATTCGTAGATCAAGCCATGCCAGCTCTGAGATCCGTAGACCAAGCCACGCTGCACCTTCTCTAGTCCCATCAAAGCATACTGAGCCACACCAGACCAGGGAGCAGACATCTAATTTGCAAACATGTGAGTATATTAATGTTTATTATAGTTATGTTTGTTTTTAATATTTTTTTTTCTCTGCCAAATTACTTCAGCTATTTTTACTTCATATTGTTTCTTACACTCTTTCTTATACAAAAATGACAAAGTTAAAACTTAGATGTATGTATGTTTGTGCCAACAACTTCCAAAAATTCATATCTCAAGAATGTTTTGTTGAGATGTTGTAATCTGTGATGATACAGAATATTCCTGACAGTGATTAATCCACAATGTTAGTTGTTTGGCATGTTAACTTGCAAATTTGACTTGCACTGGAATACAGTTTTAGTAAAAATAGTAACAATACCAGAAAATTGTCAGTGTTTACCTAATTAAAGTGACTGAAAACTAATATTTGTCTTTCTTGTTTTCTTCCTAGCCCTCCTGCGTAATATATTAACAAAACAGGAAATGATGATAGACCAACTGCGAATCATCTTCAAGACCCTACAGAGTATGAAATCGGCTGATGAGTCAGAGACAGACCTGGATCGAAATTTGTTGTCACTTAAAGATGTCAGTTCCCTTCAGGACATGGAGGAACAACTGCATAGTAATCCTGACCTCCGGAAACAGTTGGTATGTTGGCATATCATCACATTTCCTAAAACTGAGGTGACTAGCTTCAGTGTTTTCCACAGACTTGCACTCTATTTGTGGTGGCACTTACCCTGTTAAATGTGGGGAAAGTAAAGCCGCATTTCTGTGCGCACACATCCAAAGCACTCACACACAGACATCTCAGATGCACGCAAATACTGAATTGAGTTCTCTTCTGCTTCTTTTTGTGCTTGGATGAACAAATAAAGACAAAGTTACATCAAAATGCTCATCTTTTCTAACAGACGTATGTAATTTGGAATGTATTTTTTGAGAGAGAGAGAGATTTTATTTATTTTTTTAACCAGTGTCACCTATAGTATTCATAGTATTTCATGATTGATTAAACCATTGCTTAAAAAAATAATTCATTATGATTTCAGGTAAACACACTGGCTCTCAAAGGTGGGGTGGACGTCCACGAGTGCATTTGGAGGATTATGCAGGGACTGATTACTAACTCTTTGGCCCAAAAAATCAACATGAGAGGAATAAATGGAAAAATTGGTTTCCAGCGCTTACGTTTACGGGATGTTGTGATTGGTAAGTTGTACTTTATGCCATAAGAGTGGTTTAAGTGTTTAAGAATCATCAACATTTATTTAAATTGATAATTCAGGTTACAAGGGGAGTAGAGGAAGAAAGCAGAGGAGAATGAGATGAGGAAATGAGTGAGAGGAGGGATGGAAAGGGGGAGGGGAGGGGAGGGAGGGAGAAAAAAGGGCAGAGGAAAAGGAGAGAGAGGAGAAATTGGGGGATGAGGTAAAAAAGAGAGGAGAGGAGGGGACAGGAATCCTGGAGCCATATTGGAACCTGGTAGGAGGAAGGTGCCAGCTCATTACTAAACTGATCTGCATCAATTTACAGTCTCTATGTGTAGATGTTACAGAATGTCTGGGTTCAGTTTTAATGTAATTGTCCTTTAAAATCCAATAGCCACACTAGCTTTTGATACAGAAGCTAATTTCAAACCATGTTTACATGTATGTTTCAGCGGCTGTGAGGCGTAACCGACTGACGTCTGCGGCCACAGAAAAGGACATTGATTCCACTATCAAAAGATGGCTATATCTGGCCCCGGATAGGGATGGTGGCAGGAGAGAGAGGATGAAGAGAAAAGAGCGTCAGGGGAGTACAACAGGTTAACGGACTTGCGACTTGTTTGGATGTTCAAGAGTTGGTCAGTGCTGCTTGTTCATGAACTGAATCAGATGTTGAAGAGTTGTGTGCACAGTGCCGCTATTTCATGAACTGAATCAGAAGTTAAAATGTTGTGTGCACAGTGCCG
>NW_015507865.1:30211-30701 GCF_001515645.1 Sinocyclocheilus grahami | reverse complement strand
TTGTTAAATAATATTACTCTGTTCTTAAATTAACAATTACACTGTATAACAAGGACACCATAAAACATAGTGTAACCGACAATTTCACTAAAACTGAACCCGGGACATTCTGGTGTGATATATACATGCATAGACCAGTTTAAATCGAAAGTGTAGACATACTGTACATGACTGGTTCACATGATTCATACTGTCCTTATTATTTTCTGCTGAACAAATGGTGTTGAACCGATCATAGCATTGCACTAAGGCAGAGACTTTTTTAAAAAGTGCAGTCGTATATCTGTACTTATTGAATTGCACATGACTCTGTGAAAAGCAACTGCTTAGACTGGTTTTCTCCTGGAGCCATATTGGAACCTGGTAGGAGGAAGGTGCCAGCTCATTACTAAACTGATCTGCATCAATTTACAGTCTCTCTGTGTAGATGTTACAGAATGTCCTTTGTAATTGTCCTTTAAAATCCAATAGCCACACTAGCTTTTGATAC
>NW_015507865.1:27752-29106 GCF_001515645.1 Sinocyclocheilus grahami | reverse complement strand
TAGGCAGCGCCATTCAAAATCTGCACTGTCTGAGCTTCAAGAGCATGCCGGCTCGCTTCCCCCGCCTGCGCGTCCTGAAGTATTTGATCAGCGCCACTGCTTCGCCAAATACAATGTCCAGCAAAACATCTGAATAGTCGAAAACCGGTGAAATATTGGGTGGTATGTGCTGCCGAATGTCCAGCAAATCGTCTCTGATGAAACTGATTGCAGGGATATAACTAAAGACAGGACAAACTAACAAAAACATGGATTTTGTGGGTTTGGTGTAAAAAAATAATTTTTTCCCCGTGTGTCCTCCAAACTGACACACAAATCAGTTTAAGAACCTGTCGCACAGATCGATGCATTGTCTGTAGCTCATCGTGTCCGCTTGAGAGGAGTGAGAACTGCTCTTAAAAAGTAGCTAAGAACACGACACAATGCAACAGATAATCCACTTCCTGAAGAAAATGAAATCTGATGAATTCGTGTGTAACACGCTGATATGAACATATACATGATTTATTCTCGTGGCGGTGCTAGCTGCTACTGCCCAATAAAATGGCATGATGTATAAGGGCTTCAGATATTCATCACACCGAAGGTGTTCCCATAGCAAAAGCTATCACCGCATAAGTGAACCAATGAAAGAGAACCACCACAGCATCTCGTCTCCATTGGCAACACACAAGTGTTGCAAGTGACGAAGCAGATAGAGGAGAGTACAGGTAGCGATTGCAACTGACATTGTGATTTTGTTTCTTTTTTTCTTGTCTTCACCACCTGGATACTGTTGTAAAATGTTGAGAGATTCAAAAAAAAAAAATATTGGAATCATCACTAATTCCTCTCTGTGCTGTGATTTCTTCCTCCCTGCAAAATTATTAAACACAAAAGCATTTACTGAGCTCTCATGATCGTTACAGATCAATGTGAATCATCAGATTGTCAAGTCACCTTTATTTCTATAGCACTTTATACAATACAGATTGTGTCAAAGCAGCTTTACAGTGTTAAACAGGAAAAACTTGTGCTGATAATGCAAGAGGACAATAGAGTCAGTTTTCAGTTAAGGTCAGTTCATTGTTGATTCAGTGATGTCTATTAGAGATTGGACATTTGACACCGAGGCTCCGAAGCCTGTTTTACTCTATTGAAGCAAACTGGTTTGAAAGACTGTGTCGGGGCTTGTATCAAATCTCCGTGATCACGTGACCGATGACGTTTGAGGCTTCATACGTCACAATGAAACACCTAAAGCGAGGTGACTGATTCGAATCTTTGACGTGGCTTCATTCATTATAAGGAGACGTGAAATGCTTGGTGTTCCTATTGTGTAATTTTATTGAAGTATTATGTGAAAATGAAAGTA
>NW_015507865.1:24830-26274 GCF_001515645.1 Sinocyclocheilus grahami | reverse complement strand
ATAACTCATAAAACTCACATGAAATTAATAAGAAAACACATTATCATTTATAAAATGAAGCAAAATGCTATGCAAGAATAAAACTTTGTTACATTGTTCTTTGGGGAGGAACTCCATCTTTGAGTTGATCTGAATCTCACAGTGGAATCTGCTGGTTTTGAAGATGAAGATTAACTTTATTCACTGTGAAAACTTTAGATAGTTGCTTGTAATGTCTGGTTAGGACAGATTTATCCAGATTATATTTTATTGCTTGATGCATTATTGCAGCATCAGATCTGAAAGTGCTGGATCTGAAGATGATCTACTTACTGTGATTGTTTTTTGTATGACTGTGTAGAGAAGCTAAATTATTGAAACACTTCCCACATGCAGTGCAGTGATACGGTTTTTCTCCAGTGTGGATCCTCTTGTGCCGTTTTAAACACTTTGCTGAAATAAAAGTCTTTTCACACTCAAAGCACATGTACTCTCTCACAGCAGTATGTATTTTCTGATGCTCTTTCAAATATTGTAAACATGAAAAACTCTTTCCACACAAATAACATGAATGTGGCTTCTCCTTTGAATGCACTTTCAGGTGATTCTTCAGGACTGAAGCTCTCAAAAATGTTTTGTTGCACTGATCACATGCGTAAAGCTTCTCTCTAGTGTGGATGTTCATGTGATACAAAAGGTTTGATGATCGTGTAAAACTCTTCCCGCACTGATCACATGTGTGTGGTTTCTCTCCAGTGTGGATCCTCTCATGTGTTTTCAGGGTTCCTGACCGACTGAATCTCTTGTCACAGTGTGAACACTTATAAGGTTTTTCTCCAGTGTGGATCCTCTTGTGCCGTTTTAAACACTTTGCTGAAATAAAAGTCTTTTCACACTCAAAGCACATGTACTCTCTCACAGCAGTATGTATTTTCTGATGCTCTTTCAAATATTGTAAACATGAAAAACTCTTTCCACACAAATAACATGAATGTGGCTTCTCCTTTGAATGCACTTTCAGGTGATTCTTCAGGACTGAAGCTCTCAAAAATGTTTTGTTGCACTGATCACATGCGTAAAGCTTCTCTCTAGTGTGGATGTTCATGTGATACATAAGGTTTGATGAGTGTGAGAAACTCTTCCCGCACTGATCACAAGTGTATGGTTTCTCTCCAGTATGAACTCTCATGTGAAGCACAAGATTATGTTTGTATGTGAAACTCTTTCCACACTGAGTGCAGGTGAAAGATTTATTGGCTCTTCTTTTCTTTAAATCTTTCTCTTTGTTTTGAGGGCGACTCAAGGGTTTTTCTCCAGTTTTGACATGATTTTTCTCCTCAACTTCACTCAGTTCTTCACTCTCCTTGTTTTTTTCAATCATCTCTGAAATAAAAGAACGGTTTATTTTCAGTAAAGTAAATCTAAAACGGGTGATTCATTCATGAACAAAACAGCGTCCTGTTGC
>NW_015507865.1:23391-24408 GCF_001515645.1 Sinocyclocheilus grahami | reverse complement strand
TGAATAATGTGATAATTCTAAATGCTTTTTAATAGACCGATTCATGCAGTGAAAGAACACACTCTAAATGCGCACGCGTACTAGTCGAACCTGAAAGACTTCATCATCTAATGTATGCGTGCACTCTGTAGGTGTTTTGTTTGCTTTTCGCGATATACTCGACAATATCAAATCACACATCGTTAAAAAACAATTACGATATTATCGCAGACCATACATATCACAAACCCCTATACTGTTTAGATTTTCATAATGCATTGTCTTCTTATCGATCCACCAGTTCACATTTAAAGCTCTGCAGGGTAAAAACATGGGTTGATTTTCGCATTGGTCTGAACTCTGAAAAAAACAACAGTTTTATTTAAGAAGGAAAAAAAAATAATGCATGGCCGCTTAGAACTTCCGTAGAACTCTGAAAAAGAAACAACAGTTTTATTGAAAATACTCATTCATTCTCTGCCAGCAGGTGGAGCGTTTGGTAGAAATATAATCCCCAGTAACACTGTACACAAAGCAGTGCCCCATGGACTTTGAACATTCATTTGTTTAATTAAATCATAGCCTTTTGAAATTTAATCGTCACATTAAGCATACCATATTCTGGTATTTCGGTCCCCAAATTTAAGACCTCTTGAAATCATAATTAAGACTTTTTTGCACAATTTACGACTTTTTAAGGCCTTAAATGGTAGAAATATAACTGTTTCCCCAGTAACGCTGTACACAAAGCAGCGCAGCACCGGACTTTGAACATGCAGCGCTTGTGTTTATTTAATGAAATCATAGCCTTTTGAAGTTTAATAGTCACATTCAGCATATCACAATTCTGGTCTTTCCGTCCCCAAATGTAAGAACTCTTGAAATCATAATTAAGACTTTCTTGTACAATTTACAAATTTTTAAGGCCTTAAATTTGATACTAAATTTAAGACTTTTTAAGACCCGCAGAAACCCTGATCATAATTCATCAGGGTTTCTTAGTTTTTAATTTCGGTCATTTTGATGCATTTCTATATA
>NW_015507865.1:20255-22590 GCF_001515645.1 Sinocyclocheilus grahami | reverse complement strand
AATATTACAGGTATTTACTGACCTGATTCAAAAACTGTATTTTTTTCTTACAGAAACAACATTTCTAATCGTTTGTATTAAACCAGCATCATGACAAAACAACAGAGAGCGCGGTGAAACTAATCTTCTTCCTCTGAGGTTTAATGGTGTTTGGCAAACAAACGCATGTGTTTAGCGCCCCCCGCTGGACTGGAGTGTGACGCGGCGAGAGGAGGGAAATAATACGGGGGAAATTTACTTTAAAAAAAAAAACCGATGCACAAATAAATGAAAAGGAATTAAAATTATAGCCTCGCGTGGTATTTGATCAACATCAACAGTCTTTGTGATTGAGGATTAGAGAAGTCAAAATCACACAGTGTTGCAGCATTTAAATATGGAAATTAAGATTAATAAAAACAAGTGATAATAACAAAATGTAGCCTAACTAAAAATAATAGTAGATAAATAATAATAATAATAATTATTATTATTATTATTTTATTATTATTACAATTTTGTTATGTGTCCTTCTAAATATCTGGGACTAAATTAAGACATGACCGACTGTGTTTAAAAGGATATTTTGATCTACAATATTTTTGTGTGTATTTGTCCTTTCAAATTCAAAACAAAATAAATAAGTCATGAGAATACTCAATTCTGAAAATACTTTATTTAACAGTCATACACAAATACACAGTTGCTTATAACAGAACAAATGTATTAGCATTTGAACACTTTCTAACATTGACATTAAACTTAAAGTAATTTACTCAAGAGTGTAAAACAAACTTGTTATATTAAAACTTATCTGACAGCCTCATTAATGAAGAATAAACGCCAACCTATTTGTTCTTCAGTATCTTCAGTGTGTTTGAACGACTAAAAACACATCTGTTCCACCTTTATTTCACCCTCTAACTCTAACACTTTCTATTCTATTTTAATTCTACTTTATATTTATCTTATGTTTTTTTTTCCTTTTTTTAAACACAGCAGAAAAACAAAAACACTAGCTTTCTTTTTTTTCTATGTGACATGTGGCCAAGTATGGTGACCCATACTTGGAATTAGTGCTCTGCATTTACCCATCCAAAGTGCACACACACAGCAGTGAACACACACAAACCGTGAACACACACCCGGAGCATTCGGGTTATTGACCCGAATATAAGACGATGTTTTTTTCTTGGAAATACATCTGAAAAACGCGGTCGTCTTATATTTAGGGTGTAGACCAGGGGTGTCAAACTCATTTAAGGTTGAGGGCCGGATCGGAGAAAATGTCCCCTTGTGCGGGTCGCATTACCTTTTGTTAAACCCTAGTTTGCTTACAATTACATTAATATTAACCATACAAACTACAATATAATAAAATAAAAAAAATCAAGGACAACTTTTTTTTAAAGACGATGCTTGGTTATTTTAGGGGTGTGCAATTGACACAAAATGTATTTTTTTAATAGTGATAATTACCATATTTTGCAGAGTGTGTTTCTGAGATGGCACCTTGGTTGGTTTAAGCCTGTCATGGATAAATAAATATGACACTAAAGCCGCCAGTAGGTGGCAGCAAGTCTCCATCTTAATGAGTGATCCATTGACTCGTTCATTCAAAACGGCTGATTCTTAGGATCTAAGCTAGTGATTGTCTTTATGAATGGGCCACTGAACCATTGACTCAAATAATTTGTTCAAAAATAGAGATTAATTCAGTAACAAAATACACAGTGCTGCTTCTTGTTAAAAACGTTTTCTTGCCAAAAGAGAGATAACCAGAACGCATTGTGACTAATATAACACACTTAATACTAGCGTCTTGTTTGTTGAGCTGTTATATAAAATAAATTAATTTGCGATCGCGCTGACATTCGGGAAAGCAACACTCTTGGTATAGTTAGACATTACGTAACTATCACGACATAAATATTAAAAACTAAATTTCTTACAGGGCATTTTATTTTTGCCCCCATATATTGAATTATATTGTAAACTGATAGCCTTCATCCAGCACTGAAAAACTCTCATGATGTGTTTTTTTTTTTTTTTTGCAAAGTTACAAAATGTTAGCTCTCCTCGCTCATTTACTTTCTCCATGTGAAGCTGTCCAGTGCGTCATGGTGTCGTTTAATATTGCACACATTTACCACAGCCACGAGTTGTGATTAAACATACCTGTTGAGATTACTTTCTTTCCATTTCTCTTTAAATAGCCTGTCCGCCCTTCCAGGTTAAATTTCTTCTTTTGGACATGTTTAAAATCACCAGAAAATTGCCCCACAAGCATCAGTTACAATGCAGCTATCATTATTATCCTCGTGCTGCTCGAGATTCTGGCGCCGCTTTAAAACGC
>NW_015507865.1:14511-15224 GCF_001515645.1 Sinocyclocheilus grahami | reverse complement strand
CTTGGACCCTATAGTACACAAATAGGTACTATAGGAACAGATTGGGCAGTGTGTTTGGGATCTATGTGAGTACAGTATTGACTTTATTCTCCAGAGAAACAAGCACGTCACCATCTTCAGAATATTGTGTTTGAACTTCCGTTTGTGCGGTAGCTCTGTAAATTTCTATGGCTTTGCTGTCTAAGTAATTTAGCTGGTAAAGTGGTTTTATGTATTGTAGAGTTAATGAAAGTTATCTTGAACAATGTAATGTTTAAAGCAAATGTCAGTAGACCAGGAAGATTTTAAAAAGAGCGCTTCATTTATAAATCTGTCAGATCACAGAAGACAGCAAACGCAGCACTAAAAAAGGGTGGGCTACATAAGGTGAATAGGCCACTGGTTCTCAACTCCAGTCCTGGAGAGCTGGTGTAGGCCTATAGCAGACTTTAATTTCAACACTAATTAAACACACCTGTCTCTTATTCACAAATAATTGTGAACACTGTAATTAGGTTGTTTGGTGTGTTTGGTTAGAGATAGAACTAAACTCAACAGTACTGTTGAAGAATTCATGAGTCAGTTGAAAAGCTCTGGAATCTACAAATCAAATTAAACCCACAGTGCCATCAGCAATGGTCTGCAAAGCACATGCTTATCTCCATATAGTTGTTTCAAAATCTATACAAATGGTTCAAAATATCCAGAAAATGGTCACTGTGCAATATGAAGAA
>NW_015507865.1:14005-14261 GCF_001515645.1 Sinocyclocheilus grahami | reverse complement strand
CATAGCTGGGTCTTAGGGAGATATATAGTTAAGTATCATCAGCATAACAGTGGAAACTAATCCCGTATTTTCTAATAATATTACCAAGGGGCAACATGTATATCGAAAATAGCAGAGGACCTAGGACTAGTGCTATTTTTGGCGGCCTGTTAAAAACGTAATTTTAGTTTTAGTCTAGTCTTTGTGTGAAACTGTCATTTTAGTTTTTATTAGTTTTAGTCACGTTCATACTCTTTTTAGTCTAATTTTAGTCGAC
>NW_015507865.1:11504-13185 GCF_001515645.1 Sinocyclocheilus grahami | reverse complement strand
GGCTGGCCGGCCATCGGTCCCTTTCTCTGTGTCAGACTTAACTTTGTTTGGTTTTCGTCTTCTAAATCAGTGTTTCCCAACCTTTCTTTAGTCGCGGCACCCTTTGGAAATATTAACAAATTTGCAGCACCCTACAAAATTAATTTTGTCACAATATTTGAATTTCTAACTTCGATATGATCATTTGAAAAGTATAGATATTCGGTACAACAGGGAAGAACTTCCAGAATATAATGTCATAGACACATTTTTTTTTATAATATTAAAAATATCTGTATCAGCTGGGTAATTTTGTTGCAGTAGCACGAGATAGCTTGATTTAAAACTTTTAATTGAATAAAAAATTACAAGGAAGCTAAGCAGTTAATAATAAAACAAGAACAAATAAAGAAATTACTAATGATAGCACAAATAAAGAAAATCACGATATTTAGTCATAATTTTCGTTGACGAAAATTTAGTGCATAGTTATTATTATTATCATAATTATTATAATTATTATTTACTCTTACAGTTACGTGATGCGTTTCTGGTCTCAAATTGTAGCTTTTTACTTCTTACAGTTTCTAAATGTGTGAATTTCTGTGTGTGTGTGTGTGTATTATCCCGCTCTGTGTGTGTGTGTATTATCCCGCTCTCTGTGTGTGTGTATGTATTATTCCGCTCTGTGTGTGTGTGTGTATTATCCTGCTCTATGTGTGTGTGTGTGTGTGTGTATTTCTCTCGAGTCTTTCGAATCGTTCGTTCTTTTGTCACGTGACGTGACAGCATTGGATAGAGAAATTTGTTAATTTACAAGCTTACAAACGGGTGCATAGTTTAAGTTTATGGGGCTGTCACGTGATGAACGAATGACTCAAACCCGACTTGTCAGATAAGAGGTAAGGTGAGCTAATCATAGACTGAAGGTAAACAATGAATTACTCTTTTCTGTTTCTTATAGCAGTTTTGTATTGTTTGTAGTGTGATCAACGTTTGCGTATGTAGGAGATGTGTTAGGGAAGTAACACGTAACATTTTAATATTTTGCTAAAATGAACGAAATGACTAGAAAAAAGATTCGTTCATTTTGCTGAACGAGACTCAAAGGTCCGAGTCGATAAAATTATCCGAATTTCCCATCACTAAGCTCTATGACAAACGCGTGGGGGGAGGGCTGAGCCCATCCGGAACCACGGGAGCCCAGAGGACAGCGTCGGCGGATGTTAAAGAGAAAACCGATTTTCTTTCAAGTGTTGCTGCTGCTGTTTTATTTCTACACTTTTGGCATCTTTGGCAGATTAAACCCGTTAGTTTGTTAAAATATACTGAAACAGAGACTGCTAGCGTTACATTGAGCCTATAATGAGCCGCGCGAGACATCCACACATAATATAGCGAAATATAAACCAAATGTGACACTGAAATCATTATATATTGCTTTGTGCTGCTCTTTATTTGAAGATGATTTATGCTCATTGTTTGTTTCTGTACAAAACGTTAACATGTTAATGATCTAATTATTTCATTGCAATGAATAGTTATTAGAAAATCTAACTATTTAGATTAGACATGCATATTATGGTGCTTTAGGGGAGTTATTTTCTTTAGTGTTTGCTTTTTGTATTATTTATGTTTTATACATAGTGTGAGAAATACTTTTATCATCTATCCTGACTCAAATAATGTGTTTCTATCAGCA
>NW_015507865.1:9855-11251 GCF_001515645.1 Sinocyclocheilus grahami | reverse complement strand
TTTACTGCTTAAATTATGATTCAGATAATTGAGTAATTATTTGTTAAATTTTTATTTAAATTATTTCACACTTTTAAAACGTTTTAATGCCGTGTATGACATAGGATCATTTATTATTCCTATATATTTTTAATATTTATAAACGATAAATAAATTAATATAACATTAAATGTAAAATATGTATTTATCTGTCTAATAATACAAATACAATAGTTACTCATCTACCAAGCTCTGAAAAGCTAAGGAAATTAAATGCTTCTCTGCAAACTGTGCAGTTCGCCTGTATACATTATGTATGACAGATAGGATAATTTATTATGCCTATATATTATTAATATTTTTAAACGATAAATCAATTAATATAACATTAATTGTAATATATGTATTTATCTGTCTAATAATACAAATACAATAGTTACTCATTTACCAAGCTCTGAAAAGCGAAGGAAATGAAATGCTTCTCGGCAAACTGTGCAGTTCGCCTGCACATTTATATCTGAGTTTATACTTTCAAATGTTTTCTTTATACTTAAATTTACATTACATCATTTATTTTCTGTTGTCTATTACTATAAAAACAAACTCAGTAACTCAGTGATGTATTTCTGATTTTGGCAGATAAGCTCCTCCCACATGTTCACTGGTAGTGAAGCTCCGCCCACTGCAACACCTCATCAGTGAAGCTCCTCCCACAGTAATTCAGCAATAAATGCTGGAATATCTCCATCAGTTCACAAGTGAAGACGAGCATCTAATCATCAGGAAGAGATGAAATCTGTAAAGACTGAGTTTATTAAAGAGGACAGAGAGAAGATGAGAGATCCAGAACCCTGCAGAATCAAACACACTGAAGATACTGAAGAACTAACAGGTTGGTGATTATTCTTCATTAATGAGGCTGAATGTTATAAAGCTTCATACAGTATTAGATTTGTTGTAACAGGAAAAATCTTTAGAGCTGTTGAATAATCTAGAGGAAGCATCATATAATAAGAGACACTTTCTATGATACGGGTACTTTTTTAAACAAAATGAATGTGTTATATAATTTTGTTGTTGATCAAACATTTAATAGTTCTCCCCGTAGAAGCATGTGATTTGTGTCTATAATACTTACAAATAGTTAATGTTTCAGAGACCTAATTTATTTACATCAGAGTTAATTTTTTATCTCCTTTCACATTTCTCTAACTGAAAATAAACCTTTTTTTTTATTTCCGTTCTTTTATTTTTAAATGAAGAAAATGAAGAACTGAGTGAAGTTGAGGAAAGAAAGTGTGACAAAAGTAGAGAAAAACCTTTGAGTTGCTCTCAAACCAAACAGAAAGATTTAAAGAAAAGAAGAGCCAAGAAATCTTTCACCTGCACTCAGTGTGGAAAGAGATGGACATGCAAA
>NW_015507865.1:8006-9655 GCF_001515645.1 Sinocyclocheilus grahami | reverse complement strand
CACATGTGATCAGTGCGGGAAGAGTTTCACAATAAAAGGAAACTTTACAGTGCATATAAGAGTTCATACTGGAGAGAAACCGTTCACATGTGATCAGTGCGGGAAGAGTTTCACAACATCAGCATATCTTAAGATACACATGAACATCCACACTGGAGAGAAGCGTTATGCATGTGATCAATGTGACAAAATATTTTTAATAGCTTCAGACCTGAAGAAACACCTGAGAGTTCATACAAAGGAGAAGCCACATTCATGTTATTTATGTGGAAAGAGTTTTTTACGTCTAGAAAATGCAAAAAAACATCAAAAAATACATACTGGTGTGAGAGATTATGTGTGCTTTAAGTGTGGGAGGACGTTTACTTCAGCTGAACAATTCACACTGGAGAGAAGAATTCACACTGGAGAGAAACCGTACAAGTGTTCAGTCGGTCAGCAAATATGAAAATGCATGAGAGGATTCACACTGGAGAGAAACCGTACAAGTGTTCAGACTGTGACAAGAGATTCAGTTGGTCATCACATCTGAAAAGACATGAGAGGATCCACACTGGAGATAAACCGTATCACTGCACTGCATGTGGGAAGTGTTTCAGTCGTTCATCTGCTCTACACAGACATACAAAAAACATTCACAGTAATGGCGATTTTACACTGCGTGGTACGACTCGGTTTGCGTTTCCACTGCAGTATAGTACTGCTTTAGAGTGGGCGGGATTATTCACATGCTGTTATAGTTGCGCAGCCTCTATTCCTGAAAAACTTTTTCATTCCGGGTCGCCCCATCATGCTCTAGCTGGAGCCGCTCCTCTCCTATCAACGAGAGGAACGTCTGTACTTCCTCAACTGGGGGAACAGCCACTTTTTGGTTGTTAAAAAAAGGTGCGCTCATTCAAAACAGTTGCGTTCGATCCTTCGCTGGCTGTGCTGATTTAAATCTGTTCTTTTGTGTTTGTGTCGCAAGTTCAGTGACGCAGTTAGTGACGATTCTCTCCGGCCAATCAGTGATCAGCAGAGTTTACACGTCACGTTTTGGTAACGGTACGGTACCGTACCGAGCCGTACCGTGCAGTGGAAAATAGTGTTGCTTTCTTCAACGAAAATGATGACTAAATATCGTCGTCAACGAACCTTTATCACGTGACGAAGACGAGACGAGATGAAAATGCTGGTCATGTGACGATGACTATAATTAAATTTATAATGCAATATCGTTGATGAATAAAAACAAGACTAAATGTGGTTTACAAAATAAAAACTATGCTAAAATGTCTCTTCATTTTCTTTGACCAAAACGAGATGAAACGAAATGTTATAACGTTATTTCGTCTCGTTTAGTAGCGTTATTATTATTTTGCAGTATTTCTGTTTCCTGTGTCTCGCTTCAGGGGCTGCATCACGGCACTTACCAGCAACTCTGGTAACGCTGCTCTCTCATTCATTGATCTGCTAACCGTTATGCTCATGCACTGTAAAAAATGATAGTTAATTTAACGGTAAAAGACTGTAAAAATGCTACAGTAAAAACCTGTTAAATGGTTAACGGTAAATTCCCCTACTATATACGGTGAAAAACTGTATTGGACATTACATGTATTGGACATTAATTTTATGGTAGTATACCGTTTCTGGAAGTGAAAAAGACC
>NW_015507865.1:6592-7298 GCF_001515645.1 Sinocyclocheilus grahami | reverse complement strand
TTAACATTATATCAGTTAATGAAAATACGGTATTTAACTGTAAATTTAAGTTAAAACCGTAAAACCTAAAATGTTGCTACCGTATTTTTTACGGTAAAATTCCGGCAACCACAGCTGCTGGTTTTTTACCGTAAATTTTAAGGAAATTTTTTTTACAGTGTGTGTTCTCTGATAAGAATAGCTTTCTAGGATTAAACATTATTTGGATAATTGGTAAAAAAAAAAAAAACCTTACTGTGTGTTAGACCTACCTGAAAAACTAAAAAGAAATTTATTTCATTTGTAGGCCTATCTACTGTGTGTTAGACCTACCTGAAAAACTAAAAAGCAATTTATTTCATTTGTAGGCCTATCGTGATTTTTTTTATTTGTGCTATCATTAGTAATTTCTTTATTTGTTCTTATTTTATTATTAACTGCTTAGCCTCCTTGTCATTTTTTATTCAATTCAAAGTTTTAAATCAAGCTATCTCATGCTACTGCAACAAAATTGTAAAATCAAAACTTTGTTTAATTACCATTAAAACTAGCTATCTCACAATGTTTACATATGAATAAAAGCCTACATTAAAATAATCTGTCATATAAATTGGTCTCTTCATTAGAAATTAGCCTACTGATTGCCACCATTGATAGACACTTTTTTTTTTAATAATATTAAAAATATCTGTATGACATTATATTCTGCAGTTCTTCCCTGTTGTAC
>NW_015507865.1:1835-2616 GCF_001515645.1 Sinocyclocheilus grahami | reverse complement strand
TTTTATGCAAAACTGCGATATTTTAAGATGTTTTCACTTGTTAACAGCAAACATTATTCATCGTGTCATTTTTCATGTCGGGAGTTGGAACCTTTTTTTCTGACTGACGGCCAGAATGCCGCCAAAAGGCTGATAACATCGACTGCTGAGTAAGTTAAGGTCACCTATATTAATCTAAATTAGCCTTAGTTAAACCGAGAAACACGTTTGTATGTTCTGCTGCCCTTTTAATGCAAGTTAGCTCCTCTGGCGAGTCGTTATTTAACCTTAACAGCGAATTAACCTGAAACACTGAGGTAAAGTGCGTTAGGCAAACCACTGTTTCAGTGGACATTTTAAACAGTATTTTCTAGTACTTCTTTTGTTTGTTATTTTCAGATTTCTAGTCTGGATGTAGTCTGCAACGTCGGATCCTCTTCTTGTGAATGCCATAGTATCGATGATAACATCAACTGGTAAATCAAATATGTAATTTAGCCGAAGTTAACTAACTTAGTTGAACAAAGAGAAGCATAGTAAGTTATATTCTCTACTCTGCCTCTTTATCTGCTAATTCTCTTCAAATGCTATTTAAGTCAGAAAGTGTGTACCAATGTCGTATGCAACTTTAGAGACAGTCCCTAAATTCAGCGAGCTAACCACCTACTGAGGAAAACTGAGTGAAGAAACACCACTGTTAAGAACATATTTTGTATTTTATTTTCAAGTTTGTGGTCATGTTGTCTGGTGTACGCCAAGGTGTACTGGAGTCTTGTGATTGCCTCGTAGCGGTGCTAACAGC
>NW_015507865.1:0-1825 GCF_001515645.1 Sinocyclocheilus grahami | reverse complement strand
GTGGAAGTGGCTGTAAAAAGACAAAAGAGAAATGCACCTGAACTCGACGAAAGGTTAGTATATTATTTCTGTTTTATGCAAAACTGCGATATTTTAAGATGTTTTCACTTGTCAACAGCAAACTAACATTATTCATCGTGTCATTTTTCATGTCGGGAGTTGGAGCCTTTTTTTCTGACAGAAGGCCGGAATGCCGCCAAAAGGCTGGTAACATCGACTGCTGAGTAAGTTAAGGTCACCTATATTGCTCGAAATAAACCTTAGTTAAACCGAGAAACATGTTTGTACGTTCTGCTGCCCCTTAATGCAAGTTAGCTCCTCTGGTGAGTCGTTATTTAACCTTAACAGCGAATTAACGTGAAATACTGAGGTAAAGTGCGTTAGGCAAACCACTGTTTCAGTGGAGATTTTAAACAGTATTTTCTAGTAATGTTATTTCTTTTGTTTGTTATTTTCAGATTTCTAGTCTGGGTGTAGTCTGCAATGTCGGAGGTGTATTTTGGATCCTCTTCTTGTGAATGCCATAGTATCGATAATAACATCAACTGGTAAGTTAATAATGTAATTTAGCCGAAGTTAACTAACTTTGTTGAACAAAGAGAAGCATAGTATGTTATCTTCTCTACTCTGCCTCTTTATCGCATGTAAGGTAATTATCTTCAAATGCTATTTAAGTCAGAAAGTGTGTACCAATGTTGTATGTAACTTTAGAGACGGTCCCTAAATTCAGTGACAGACGTAACGTTAACATAAAAGAGCGAGCCAACAACCTACTGAGGAACACTGAGTGAAGAAACACCACTGTTAATAACATCTTTTGTATTTTATTTTCAAGTTTGTGGTCATGTCGTCTGCATCGGAGGAGTATTGGAGTCTTTTCCTGTGATTGCCTCGTAGCGGTGCTAACAGCAGGTGAGCTTCCATCAGCTTAACTAACTTTAATGTCACTAAATTAGCCTCTAGCTGCTGTTCTCCACTAACTCACAGAACAGGCTGACTTTGAGAGGAACATGCTAGTGTAAAAAAGAACATAAGAACATTAATTCTAATGATATTCATGGTGTTGAATTACATGAAATTAGAGGGTAAATTAAATCAAACGGTGCCCCCTGGCCCCCTGGTGGTTAATGCATTGCAGACATTAATTATTTTGTCCTTGCGCGCCTACCGTAGTTCAGCAGAAAACGGCACCCTGTGTAATAATACATTTTGATGTATTCCTCAGACACGATTATCATTGCTGCCGAGGATAAAAGAAAGAACAGACAACCAGAGTCTTGTATGCGTCGTCCATTTAAAGTTTGTGACGGATGTGTTAAGGCCACATTGGGGACAACAATCTTTACACTAGCACATGTTGAATAAACAGAGAATGAGTTTGCATATATATGCTGCCACAAATAGAATGAAAGTCTGTGGGAAACACTGTAATATTGTTTATGCAATTTGTATAAATGTATGCAATTTTATAAATATGAGTGCTGGCGTGGATTTAAGCGTACACACACTCTAAGGTCAAATCTGATTATTCACATGCTTTATAAATGAGGCCCCAGAACTGAACCACGGAGCAATGGAAGAAGGTGGCCTGGTCTGATGAATCATGTTTTCTCTTACATCACGTGGATGGCTGGGTGAGTGTGTGTCGCTTACCTGGAGAACACATGGCACCCGGATGCACTTTGGGAAGAAGGCAAGCCGGCGGAGGCAGTGTGATGATTTGGGAAAGCTTGGGTCCTGCCCTCCATGTAGATGTTACTTTGACACGTACCACATAAGTATTGTTGCAGCCCATGTACACTTTCATGGAAACGGTATTCCCTGG
>NW_015507864.1:38309-40276 GCF_001515645.1 Sinocyclocheilus grahami | reverse complement strand
GGAGAACATCAGATAGCCAAGGGGCAGAAGAGGTGGTACGAGCTGCCCTGGAAGACAAGGGGCACACAGTGTCTAAACAAGACGTAAGAGTGGAGCAGAAAGTATCAGTAGCACTCTTAACATCAAGAGATGATAACTGTTCAGGGGAAGGAAGCAAAGATGAAACCATAGCAGATAGCCGGGAGGGTGAGAGAGAGCGTAGGTTACGTCTATGCTAGGTTACAGCTACGCTACGGTTACGTTGTTAGGCCTCCTAACAATCCCCATATCTACTGATTGGCTTCATCACTCTGTCTCCTCTCCACCAATAAGATGGTGTGTGGTGGGCGTTCTGGCGCCCTATGGCTGCCGTCGCATCATCCAGGTGGATGCTGCACACTGGTGGTGGATGAGGAGATACCCCCTGACAATGTAAAGTGCTTTGAGTGCCTAGAAAAGCGCTATATATATATATATATATATATATATATAATGAATTAATTATTAATTATACCACAAGCAGTAGAGTCTATGGTTGATCCATCATTATGGTCACAGTATAAAGATGATACAGGTTTTATAGACATGGAACCGTATAGGGCAAAGTTGAAGACTAACAAACCAGTCTACATTAAACAGTACCCTTTATCTAAAGATAAGGAACTTGGCATCAAGCCATTGATTGATAATTTCATTCAGCAGGGTGTCCTCGTACCGGTACATTCGCCTTATAACATGCCCATTAATCCGGTAGTTAAGGCAGATGGAAAAAAATGGCGTTTAACCCAGGATTTAAGGGCTATAAATCAATTGATAACACCATTAGCACCAATTGTGCTTGATGTTCCGACTGTTATTAATTCTATTCCATTCCAAATATTTTACAGTCGTTGACCTGTATGCAGCCTTTTTCTCTGTGCCTGTACACCCAGACACGCAGCCTGTACTAGCTTTTACTTTTCAGGGAAAACAGCTTATGTGGACACGCTTAGCTCAGGGCTATGTGGACTCCCCCGCTGTCTTTTTGGCAGCAGTACAGAGGACATAAGCTAAAATGACTGATTTGCCCTCTACAGTCTGCATTCTCCAATATGCAGATGATATTTTGGTAACTGGTGACACGAGAGAGGACTGCGAAAAAGCCTCTATCGTCCGCAACGTGCTCGCCCAGGCAGGATTCAAAGCCTCAAAAGACAAGATCCAATGGGTTCAGTCCAAAGTGACATACTTGGGACACATTATAATGCCAGGTTTGAGAGCAATCTCGACAGATAGGGTCCAGATGATCAGGAAAATGAAGTCCGCTAGAACTGTACAGCAGCTCCAAAGTTTTCTGGGACTAGTGAATTACTGTAGATCCTGGATAATTGACTGTGTGGTGCATGACAGGCACCTGAGAATCCTGATTGATCATAAAGCCTGCTACGCTTTTAAACTGAACTGACGAGGCAGAACTACACTTCACTGCGTAAGCAATCACCACGGCCCCAGCTCTGGGCCTACCCGACTACCAAAAATACTTTCACTTGCATGTCCGCGAGGCGGAGGGTGTAGCCATTGGCGTCCTGTTGCAACAGCATGGTTCCACGTATAGACCATTAGCATACCTGTCTAAGAAACTAGATAACATAATTACAGGTATGCCAGCATGCCTTTGTGCTGTGGCCACAGCTGCTCTGATTGTACAGATGGCTGAGAGAATGGTTCTGTCACATCCATTGACGTTATATACCTCGCATCAGGTAGGAGCGATCCTACATTATATGCAGACGCAACACATGACAGCGCAACGATGCTTGGGGTACGAGGCAACTCTGCTGGCCACCAAAAATCTTTCTATCCAACCGACAGCGTCCATTAACCCGGCACTGTTGGGAGTTTTAGGTATGGCTGACATGGTAGATAATGTTACAGAACATGATTGTATCATTGAATTGACTTCCTCATGTTTCTCCAGGGCCGATCTTTTGGATTCACCCCTGGATGGG
>NW_015507864.1:17782-38287 GCF_001515645.1 Sinocyclocheilus grahami | reverse complement strand
GGGGGGGGGGGGGCATATATAGAGTATGTAGACGGGTCATTTTCAAAACCTTCTGATGGCGTCTACCTTTGTGGCTATGCTGTGGTATCAGAAACTGAGGAAACAATAGAAGCTTTTGCTTTGGATTATAATTCGGCTCAAGCTGTTGAATTAGTAGCGCTAATACGAGCATGCGAACTAATGGCAGGAAAACGGGTAACAATTTATACTGATTCAAAATACGCATGGGGTGTGGTGCATCACTTTGCCAAAACATGGGAAGCTAGAGATTTCAAAACGGCAGATGGCAAACCCATAGCGCATTCAAACCTGATAGGACAGTTAACCAGGGCAGTACAGCTACCCTCCGAAGTGGCCATAGTAAAGGTAAAAGGTCACGCAACAGGAGATGAAGAAAAGGCTGTAGGGAATAGAAAAGCTGATGAAGCTGC
Source organism: Sinocyclocheilus grahami (assembly GCF_001515645.1). Classification (NCBI taxonomy): domain Eukaryota; kingdom Metazoa; phylum Chordata; class Actinopteri; order Cypriniformes; family Cyprinidae; genus Sinocyclocheilus; species Sinocyclocheilus grahami. The sequence goes on along the minus strand of NW_015507864.1, from coordinate 37,856 downwards.
AAAAGAAGCAGCCAAAGCTCAGATTAAATCACTATTTAATATGGGTAACAAGAATCAGGTAACTATGGCTATGCATATAACTAATGTACGTGAAATTGACATTAAGATTTTGCAAAGTCAACCCACACAGCCTGATTTGGAACATTGGAGCAAACATAACTGTGCTCCAGACAAAGATGGAATCCTGAGAGATGAGAAGTAAAGAATAGCCCTTCCGAAGTTAGGACTAATAATCCTTATCAGACATTACCATGGAATGTCACACACAAGCTGTGCAAAAGCAGTACAAGTAATTAATCATTTGTATTGTATTACAGATGTAACCAAAACAGCAAAGCTGATTCTAGATTTGTGTCTCACGTGTGCACAGGTAAATCCACACAGACTTATTAAACATGATGCACTACCGCATCCAGAAACACCATTTCAGCATGTGCAAATTGACTTTACGCACATGCCGCCAATAGGTAATTTGAAATATCATTTGGTAATTGTAGATAGATTTTCAAGAAGCATTTCCATGTGCTTAGCAAGATGCTAAAACGGTGGTAAAAATTTTAACAAAGGAAATAATTCCTCGTTTTGGAATACCTACCACTATTGAAAGCGATAACGGAACACCGTTTGCGTCTAGGGTAACACAACTCTTGGCCAAAGCGTTGTCTGTTAATTGGCACCTAAACATACCCTACCATCCACAATCTTCGTCAAATGTGGAAAGACTTAATCAAACCGTTAAAAGAAGGCTCACAAAAGCTTCTATAGATACGGGAAAGAAATGGGTAGATTTGCTACCTGCAGTATTGACGGAGATAAGAATGACTCCATCTTCCACCACTAAACTCTCACCATTTGAAATACTAATGGGCAGGCCTTTTCCAACCCCATGGGTTAAAGGCCGAGCAGGCATTACTTCCTTAGGTGACCTGGAGGTGATACAGGAGGACTACATAACTTCTCTCAGAGAAACTTAACTCCATATGTGCCGACGTTTCTCTGTGTCTTCCCCTTCCCTCAGAAAAGCCTACTCACCCCTTTGTTCCAGGACAGAGTGTGCTGATCAAAAGCCTGAAGCCGACGAAGGTGGGAGAGCCAAGATATCTTGGACCGGCCACTGTGATCGCAGTAACCAGGACAGGAGTTCTGACGGATTACCAGCCGCAGTGGATACACGCCTCAAAACTGAAGTATTATTTTACAGGAGAGCAGGCAAGCTCCAATTCAAAATATAAACTTGAACGGGAATTCACCTTACTGCCTAGCAGGGAGGAAAAAGCACTGATTAACCTGAGGAAGGAACTACCTCTGATAGTGAGGTGGGGGTTGTCCAAGGCAGGAAGACAGATGGCCCATTGAGCCAAAACAGTGCTAACTCCTTACACAACCCTGTTAACATTAAGGGCTAAATTCTATTAAATTCTATGGACGTACCGCCGTTAGAGAGTTTTACCCAGTGTCCAATTGCTGAAGTGGTTGCAGACTTCAGTGAAAACATTGTATGTTTAGCTCAAACTTCTTTGGAAGAACAACCAAACCTGCAACATATAATTCTTCAAAGGGTACATCCAAATATAACTATATTTTATCTATTCACTGCAAAATATGGGGTTTTTGAAACGTACAAAAGCGAAATATATTGGGACCCCGAAAACTAAATGGACTGATGTCCGTATTGGATCTGTTAAGCGAATGGACATTAGTACAGGGACAGACATGGTATGAAGTAGCATTAAAAGCACTGGCCAATTTTGGATTACCAGCTGAAAACCTTGTTTTTGGTAACGTTACTAAAATATATACATACCCATTAGATAGCGCAATAGATGCATGGACATTATTGCAAACCAGAATAGCGCGAAGACTTCCAAATACTGCTTTAGTAAATATAGTAAACCCAAGAGAGGCACACAAGAAAGGAGTATTAATTGTGTATAAGAATCATTGTTTTAAGTCATGAAGCCCAGGAGTGTTCAGGGGTTAACTAAGACATGTCTTAGACTGTCTTAAAGTGGCCATTGTGAGATTCTGCCTGACCCCACGAACACCCTGTGTCTAGGGACATTGTGTGCCAGTCTGGTTTGTATGTTCTAGACTAAAAAACATTACTCAAATGACATGTTTATCAGATTATTGCCAAATGAAGTTATGCTTATTCAGCTTGTATTTTCCAGACGGTCTTGTCTTTCACTTCTGCAAATGCTATATATATGCAGCACCGTGCATAATAAAGTTGAGCTTAGAATGAACTGCACCCTTTGTGTGTCTCATTCTTTGGTCCCAGGTACCTGCTCTTCTTTGCTCGATAGCCCAATCAGAACCAGAACGTATATTTCCAATCTTGAAGGCTAGAATACATTTTTATTCTAACAGTTGTGCTTTATATAATACAGATTGTGTCAAAGCAGCTGTACAGTGTCAAACAGAAAAATAGTTTGTCAATAATGCAAGAGGACGATATCAGTAAATTTTTCAGTTTCAAAGTCAATTTATTGAGGACAGTGATGTCATCATCCAGTTCAGCTCTCTTCCAATAGTTAAGTCAAGTCACCTTTAAGGCCCCGATATACTCAAAACGAAGTTCTTTTTCGTTCTTCGTTTAGAGGTAAAACGAAGCTCGAAATACGTGAGCAGCGGTATACTGTTATCGAACATCCCGACGCTGCCCACTCTGATGAAAGCAACGTTTAAATGAATATGTAAATATGTGCTGTGCGCCTTCCTCTCAGTAACAAAATAAACAACAATAATGGAGAGAACAGCAATAATTTTTTATACATCTGTTCATAACAACATGGGTATGTTTGCATGAGCTCTGCAAATTAGCACTCCTGTGAAGTCACGTCACGTGTATTTGACATGACACTTTATTCAATATATAGCTTAAAAGCAATCAGCAGTATTAAACATGAAAAACAGTGTCAGTGTCTCATTTCATCAAAAGCAAAACTTAATTTGCTACTATAAAGCGGCGGTTCAGTCCTCACTAGATGTGTAACTTCTCTATCCAGCTAGACATACAGTGAACAGGCGAGATGTTGGTTCATGGCTTTTAATCTTCCAGTAGCTTTCATGAATCTTTTCTCGTTTAACTTTAACATTGTAAAACTGTAAACAGACATAGAAAATACAGCAATTAGAATTGTATTCAAATTACATATTCAAAGTGCATAGCTGACTGAGCAGTATTTACTGCCTAAAAGCATTCAAAAGAAACCTTAAATCATTAAACGTTACATTGTCATGTACATCTGGTAATTATATTCTTAATTTTAGGTAATGGCTTGTAATCACGAAATACAAATTAACCTAATAATCATAACAAAAGACCGCTAGCATACGGCGCTACCTAAAGCTCGCACTTTGCACTTTGTTTTGTTTTTAGTAACATTTGCATCTCTAGATTAATGAATTTACTGTCAAACATCTTTAACCTGCTAAACGTCATATTTATATGACGAATAATAGCGACATACAGCCTTATGTGGGTAACGACTTCACCGTACGAGCCGCTCTTCAGCCATGACACTTCACAATGAACTCAACTCAACACGAGTCACACAGAAGTTACCATACACGATCCTCGCCACAAGAGGGCGCTTAAAGGTCAACATATAACCAAAATCACCTTTCTTTACAATTAAACTGAACCATTACACTCCCCGCCTGGTATAAATGCTTTTATACCACTATTTAATACTAATCAGTCTTTGTATCACTACTTTGGGGAAGCAGGAGAATAAGTTGAGTCACTGGGCGCAAGTAGACACACGTAGTTCCTTGCTTCACAGCTTTAACTTCCACTTTTCTGATCCTCTTGTCTTCACTTGGGATGCTTTTAGTAATGAGTCCAATGGGCCATTCATTACGTTTAACTTGATCATCTTTTAACAAGACTACGTCCCCTACTTGAATGTTATCTTTGTCATGAGTCCATTTCCTTCTTGGCTGAAGCACTGACAGATATTCTTGTCTCCAGCGCTTCCAAAAGGTATCTGCAAGACCTTGAACGTGTTGCCATTGCTTTTTATACATGTCTTTTATGTCAAATGTTCCTTCAGGAGCAGGAGCAACTCCTGCCTTTGGAGTTAAAAGCATAGACGGTGTCAAAATAATTGGTGAGTCTGAATCAGTACTTATGGGAACCAATGGACGAGCATTAATGATTGCCATGACTTCTGCCATTAGTGTTGTGAGGACCTCATGGGTAAGACGAGTTGGACCTGCCTGCAGTAACATTGCGTCTAGAATGCGGCGGGCGATGCCAATCATTCTTTCCCATGATCCACCCATATGTGATGAGTGAGGCGTGTTGAATGTCCATGTACAGCCTTCATTGCTGAGGTAGTCTTGGATCTCAGGGTGATCTGTACTGATTTTTAGCTCCTTACAGGCTCCAATAAAGTTAGTGCCGCGGTCTGATCTGAGAACTTTGGAAGGGCCTCTAACTGCGAAAAACCTTCTCAGCGCATTAATAAAGCATGAGGTGGACATAGTTTCAATTACTTCTATGTGAACTGCACGAGTCCCTAAACAACTAAATAAAACTGCCCAGCGTTTGCTTTCTGCGGCCCCACCCCTAGTCTTGCGAGTGACTACACTCCAGGGCCCAAAAACATCTAAGCCGACCCTAGTGAACGGGGGCTCCATGGTGAGTCGATCTTCAGGGAGGTTAGCCATTTTTTGTTCAACAGGTTTTCCTCTAAGCCTACGACAAGTGACACACTGATAGATTACACTTGAGACTAGTTTCCTGCCTCCAATTATCCAAACACCAGCAGATCGCAGCGCTCCCTCAGTGAGATGACGACCTTGGTGAGCAACGCCTTGGTGGTAATGTCTCACAAGCAGAGTTGACACATGATGTTTTTTAGGGAGTATCAGAGGGTGCTTTTCATCATACGGAAGATTGGCTAGAGACGTCCGACCCCCCACCCTTAACAGTCCATCTGAGTCTATGAAAGGGTTTAGAGTCCACAAGGGGCTTCTTTTTAGGATTCGTTCCCCTTTATGCAGTTTCTTAATGTCCTCTTTGAATTAATATTGTTGGACGCTTGAGATGACTGTAAGTTTAGCTTGAATTTGAGAATTTGTGGTGTTTTGACCTGAAGCTTTGGACTTGTTTCTAGCTAGAGTAATGAGTTTTGCCATACCTCGTATGAGATGTTTCCATGTTGAGAATCGTTCGAACCGGTGTGATCTGAGGGGTTCGATGCTGGCTTTAGTTGCATAGACATTCACTTCTGGTCGAATCTCTGAATCATGCTCTGGTTCTATTAGCTCAAACTCGTTTGTATCTGCTGTAGATGAACACTGAGGCAGTTCCTTCGACAAGAATGGGGGTCCGGTGAACCAGTATGTTTGTGGCAGTAAAAGTGCTGCTATTGGGCGAGTAGCAATGTCTGCTGCGTTGTTTTCTGATGAGACATGATGCCATTGTGTTGGTACTGAAGATTTTCTGATTCTACAGACTCTGTTCGATACATAGACGTAAAATCTTCTTGACGTGTTGTAGATGTAGCCTAGTACAATCTTACTATCCGTGTAGTACTTTACAGCATGAAGCTCTAGGTCGATTTCTTGGCATATAAGCTCTGCCATTTCTGCAGCAAGGACAGCGGCGCATAGCTCCAGTCGTGGAATTGTGTGAGCTGGTTTTGGTGCCAGCTTGGCTTTGCCCATAACAAATCCGGTGAGGTGCTGTCTCTGCTCATTGACAACTCGCAAGTAGGCAACAGCTGCAATTGCTGTGGATGAGGAGTCACTGAAGACACACAGCTCTCTGTGTTGTGTTGAGGAAAGAGACAATGGTATGTACGGTCTGGGAATGTGTAGGTGCTCTAACTCGAGAAGAGAGTCTTTCCATACAGACCATAGTCTTTCTTTGGCTGGCGATAGGGGGTCGTCCCAGTCACATGGTTCGGAGGTTAGTTCTCTTATGAGTGCTTTTCCATGTACAGTTATAGGCGCAACAAAACCTAAGGGGTCGTACAAACTATTAACAGTGGATAGCACGCCTCTTTTGGTGAATGGTTTTTGTTCTTTAGAGACTTGAAATGTGAAAGTATCCGATTCAAGACTCCAGCTGATGCCTAAGCTTCTTTGCACAGGTAATGGGTCAGTGTCTAAGTCAAGGCTTTTGATGTCTTTTGCTAAGTCATTTGCTGGGAACGCCTCCATGACCTTGCTGCTGTTTGAGGCAATTTTATGTAAACGCAGATTTGACTCAGCTAACATTTTCTGTGTTTTTTGCAGGAGAGCAATTGCTTCAAATTCAGTTGGGAGTGAGGTTAGACCGTTGTCCACGTAGAAGTTTCTGGTGACAAAATGCTCTGCGTCCTTGCCATATTCCTTCACACTGGCTTCCGCTGCCTTGCGGAGCCCGTAGATTGCAACAGAGGGAGACGGACGATTTCCAAAAACATGGACTTTCATGCGATACTCGATGATCTCTTTTGTGACATCATTGTCTTTAAACCAGAGAAATCGCAGGAAATTGCGATGGTCTTCCCTTACTGTGAAACAGTAGAACATTTGTTCTACATCTGCTGTTATTGCGATGGGCTCTCTGCGGAATCTGATTAGAACCCCAAGCAAAGCGTTGTCGAGATCTGGGCCGCTTAAAAGGACGTCGTTGAGTGCTACACCCTCATGATTGGCGCTTGAGTCAATAAAAACACGGATTTGCTTGGGTTTCTGCGGGTGATACACCCCAAACATGGGAAGATACCAACTCTCTTCATTCTGCTTTAAGGGGGGTGCGACTTCTGCTTGCTTGTTGTCTATGACTTTTTGCATGAACTGTACAAAGTGCTCTCTCATCTCAGGTTTTTTGACGAGACTTCGTTTTAGTGTGTTGAGTCTTTTTAAAGCCTGATCTCGATTATTTGGTAGACGTTGTCTGGGTGTAACAAAGGGAAGGGGTGCAACCCAGCTGTTGGTCTCATCCTGATACATTTCGTTCTGCATTATTGTGAGAAATTGCGCATCCTGTTGTGAAGGTGCTAACTTTTCATCATCCTCCCTCTTGATGAAGATAGTGTCCCCGAGATTGTCTGTTTGTATTGCCTGGTAAGTATCTGTGCTGGTTTGAGTGTCTTTTAGTTGTCTTACAGATTTTTCTTTTATTTGCAGGACATTGGTACATGGACTGAGATACGATGGACGTCCGTTGAGCAATGTGTTTGTTTTGTACGTTGTGACAGACCTTGGTTTGTGTGCACCGTTCAAACAGACATCTCCCACTATAACCCAGCCGAGGTCAAGGCGCTGGGCGAATGGTGCATTATGGGAACCATTGCACTGCTCTCTCACTTTGTGCAAACTCAGGATGTCTCTACCCAAGAGCAACAGGATTTGTGCATTTGAATCTATGGCATGTATCTTGCTTGAGAGTGCCTTTAAGTGTGGGTGGTATTGGGCGACTTCAGGCGAGGGGATCTCTGAGCGATCCTCTGGGATCATGTCACATTCCAACATCGGAGGCAGCGGCACCTTTATCTGACCATCTATAGACTCGACAATAAAGTCTTTAGCCCTTCTCCTTCTAACCTCCATGATACCTGAACATGTTTTTAAGGTATACACCTCCGTGCCTCCTTTGACACTAAAGATGTCGAAAAAGTCAGAGCGGGCAAGAGACTGATTACTTTGTTCGTCCATAACAGCATACAGGTTTATTGCCTTGTCCCTCTGACCTGATGGATACACTTTGGCTAAGCAATATTTTAGCACAAGACCTTGAGCCACGCTGTTCGCCACATACCTCTGTGCACATTGTTGTAGCTGAGACTGATGATGTGCTAAGCTCAGGCTCCCTGCCATGCTGTTTCACCTCTGTCGGCAGTGTGATGCTGTTTGGAGGGGGTGGGCCTGGATGTAACACTGCATTGTGTCTTTCACTCCCACATTCTTTGCAAGTGACTTTGATCTGACAGTTTTTGGCTTGGTGTTTGGTTGATGCGCAACACTTGAAGCATATGTTTTTATCCTTCAGATATGTTTTTCTCTCTTCTAGGGACTTGCTGCGAAAACTGCGACATCTCCTGAGGGGATGCGGTTTTTTATGCAAAGGACATTGTTTGTCTGGATCCTCACTAACATCTGTTGTTTCATCACTCTGTGCTATTTCTGTCTTTTTCACTGAAATCATAGGGCGAGTACTGTTTTCAACAGTTCTGTCAAACTTGGACTGCGCTGCTGACAGAAAGGAGAAGCTTGGATCATTTCTTATGCGTGCTTGCTGCTGTACAAAGTTAGAAAAGGTAGAAAGTGGTGGAAATGTGGCATTGTAATCTACCTTGTATTTGGATGCATGTGAGATCCATCTTTCTTGTAGGGAGTAAGGGAGCTTTTCCACTATTGGATTAACACCACGAGCTGTATCCAGAAAGGCTAGCCCAGGTGAATAACCCTCTGCTTTAGCTAGTTGTAGTTCAAGCAAGAGATCTCCTAGCTCCCTTAGTTTACTTGAGTCTCTAGCTGTAATCTTAGGGAAGTTTTCAACCTTTTGAAAGAGTGCATGTTCAATTACCTCAGGTGCTCCGTAGGTTTCTTCCAAGCGCTGCCAGATCATGTTAAGGGCTTCAGCGGCATCATTGATTTGAGCCGCACTGATTCTTTTAGCTTGATGGTTTGACTTTGGTCCAAGCCATTTTACAAGTAGATCTAATTCATTCTTCTTTAGGGGACAGGGACAAGTCTTTAATGACATTCAGAAATGAGGATTTCCAGTTTCGATAATTGTGGATCATCATCAAAGGTTTGCAAAGTGGCTGACACCAGTTCACGTTTCATTAGATATTTAGCCATATCATTTACCGTAGATGTCTGTTGAGGATTTGGGGGCGTTGAGTTGAATGCCTGATGTTGATGATTGAGAACTGGATGTGATACGTTAGGATGTGGTGTTGACATGTATATAGACGGCCGCTGTTGCCTGTGCTGCGGGGTTTCTTGCCTGATTACAGGAGTAATGTAAATGTAGGGGGATGGTGATGGTTCTGCTCCTGTGTTATCATGTTGGTAGAAGGGGTTCGTGATTGAGATTTGAGGCTGTGACGGCACTTGGTTGCTTTGCAAGAATACTTGACTATCAATGAAATTTTGAACCTTTTCCTTCGAGTCCACGGGGTTGTCGCACAGATGTTCTTTGCTGTAAGGCTGTTGTTCTTCAAACTGTGCAGCTGCTTCTAGTATCTCTGCTTCTGCTGCTGCTGCGGCTGCTTCTTTCTTTATCTTTAAAATATGTAGCTGAGCCTGCATTTCAGCTTGTTGTTTCATTACTTCAGCTTCCTCTTCTGCATAGACCACCTGCGCTTGTACAGCCCCAGCTTTGGCTCGCGCTTTGAGAGCTGCTACGCTTGTAGATGACCTGATAGACCGCGTTGAAGAAGCAGAGCACCGGGATCTTGTTTCCAATACCTCATCTTGTGCTTTCAGCATGTGGCTCCCTGGGAGTCGTTGGGGTTGCGGGTCCAATGGCTGCCACATGATGATGACTAAAGTTAACAGCTTCTGAAAGGCGTTGTATGTTGATAACCTAGGCTTTTTACTGTTCTGTCCTTACTAGATTTGTAACTTCTCTATCCAGCTAGACAGACAGTGAACAGGCGAGATGTTGGTTCATGGCTTTTAATCTTCCAGTTGCTTTCATGAATCTTTTCTAGTTTAACTTTAACATTGTAAAACTGTAAACAGACATAGAAAATACAGCAATTAGAATTGTATTCAAATTACATATTCAAAGTGCATAGCTGACTGAGCAGTATTTACTGCCTAAAAGCATTCAAAAGAAACCTTAAATCATTAAACGTTACATTGTCATGTACATCTGGTAATTATATTCTTAATTTTAGGTAATGGCTTGTAATCACGAAATACAAATTAACCTAATAATCATAACAAAAGACCGCTAGCATACGGCGCTACCTAAAGCTCGCACTTTGCACTTTGTTTTGTTTTTAGTAACATTTGCATCTCTAGATTAATGAATTTACTGTCAAACATCTTTAACCTGCTAAACGTCATATTTATATGACGAATAATAGCGACATACAGCCTTATGTGGGTAACGACTTCACCGTACGAGCCGCTCTTCAGCCATGACACTTCACAATGAACTCAACTCAACACGAGTCATACAGAAGTTACCATACACGATCCTCGCCACAAGAGGGCGCTTAAAGGTCAACATATAACCAAAATCACCTTTCTTTACAATTAAACTGAACCATTACAGCGGCTCTCCACTGTGTTCATGTTTTTACCCATGGACATCTCACCTCCAAGGACTCAACAGACGAAATTAACCCAGAGAAGTGTGAAAGAAGGCGGAGCCTCAGCGCACACCTCTTATGACACAATTGTCACGGACCAATGGTAGTACGAAGGTGTTTTACATCCGGAACAAACTTTTCTGGAAAGTTCGCTTTGGCAAGCCATTTCGAACTCCCAAAACTAAATTGGTTTTGGCCGGATTTTGTTTGAAATTACATCACATCAGTTCGTTCTTCGATTTCGCATGAAGTATATTGGGGCCTTTATTTATATAGCTTTATACAATACATACTGCGTCAAAGCAGCTTTACAGTGTTAAACAGCAAAACGTGCTGATAATGCAAAAGGACAATAGAAAATAGTCAGTTTTTCAGTTAAAGTAATTTCATTGCTGATTCAGTGATGTCATCATCCGGCTCAGTTCAAGGGCCCATTTCAATAAAGAGGTTTAACCAACTCTGAGTTGAAACTTGAACTCTGAGTTGACTTACCCTGAGATGGGAAACTCTGAGTTTTTGGGTTCAGAACAGCTGAATTGAGTTAGTTCAATCGACTTTGAGTAGATTGACTATGAGTTTAGCACGTGCACCATGACTATAAAAAGCTATGATCAATGGAGCTCCGAAATTATGATTCACCATGGCAACAGCACCCAACAAAAAGACATCCACATACTTCCGAGTCAATACGTAACTTTAATTCTTAATCACTGTTGTAATATCAAAAGTAAAAAGTGGCAGAACGGTAAATTATTGATCTAATATTAATTTTCATGGTATCACATAGGCAAAAGAAAAAAAAACCTTAGACATATTAAATAAATATAATTCAGTGTCTATTTGAATGTGCAACAGCATTTTCCACATAGTCTAATGTTCTTTTCACATAATTAAATGTTCTCTAATCCAAACTGTTGCATTTCTTAATTAGAGTAATGAAATTAACATTTAACTTCTACTCAGCCAACAGCAAGAAGGCTCGCAAAAATAATGAAGAACAGAGGTGTCACAAGGCTGCTAGAAATACAACGAGCGCACAGCGAAGAATACAATTCAAGAAGGGCTTTGATTCCAATAGTCACAGAAGAAGGTAAATCCATATACAGGTGTAGAAAAAATCTGGGTAACATTGACAATAACGGGCCAAGACTAGAACTGAAAGGGGAAATTAAAATAGGAGACTAACGAGGGATAGACAGGTAAGGATGATTATCTAATAAAGACACAAAAGGGGCAAATTAACTACACAGGTAGGAAGACAGTATCTGAAATAACCACAACTAAAAGTTCATAATGGTGACAAGATGAAGAGTAGATGGCCACAATACCAAGTATTGGAAGAATATTAAAATCCAACAGGAAAAAGAATAACTGCTGCTTTTGTATTTGTAGGAAATAAAGATGACTAAATACATTTAACAGCTGTGGTGGTGGTTACGGCATATATCTCCAACTATTCTTATATCTAGCATCCTTCCATTCCATGCAGTAGTCAGCTTCTACACAAAAATGATCATAAAGAGCGTGAGAGCGAGACACACTTTCCTTACCACTCTGCATACAGCAGCCTTACTAATGTGCTCTGCATCCCCGATATTATATAGAAAACTACCATTTAAAAATGGTACCTCTCAAATAAATATGCATGTGGACAGGGCCGGCCCGTCGTTTGGGAAATGCTAGGGGCGCCATCCATCCATTCATTTAAAAGTGTTTGTTCACCCAAAAATTTTAAATTTGCTTGCTAGGTGTATATGACATTCTTCTTTCAGACGAATCCAGTCGGAGTTATATTAAAAATTGTCCTGGCTATTCCAAGCTCTATCATAGCAGTCAGCGGGTGTTGCAGTTGAACAGTCCACAAGTCATCAAATAAAGCTTGTGCATTCATAATAAAACGTGCCACAGACGGCTCCGTGGGATGAATAAAGGCCCCCTGTAGCGAATCCATGTGTTTTTGTAAGAAAAATATCCATATTTCAAACGTAATAAACACTTTTCTCTCACTTCCGCTGACTGTCGTACACTGAAGCATTTCTGGCGGATGAAGCAGCACGTATGCGCAGCGTGCACGCCTCTGAGGTATGCTAGTCTCGCAAGTTTGTTTATAGGAGCAAAGGAAGCAAAGTGTCCTTACTTTAGCAAAGGAAAACCAGTCTCCTCTTGGTTTATATCGAAATCCTCAGTTTGCACTTCTAATTCATGACCGGCGTTTTGTTCTCTCTCCGCATTCGTCACTAATCATGCAACACTGACGTGCTGCGTCATCCGCCGGAACTGCTTCAGTGTATGACAGTCAGCGGAAGTGAGAGAAAAGTATTTATTACGTTTGAAATATGGATATTTTTCTTACAAAAACAAATGGATTCGCTACAGGGGACCTTTGTTCATCCCCCGGAGCCGTCTGCGGCACGTTTTATTATGAATGCGCAAGCTTTATTTGATGACTTGTGGACTGTTCAACTGCAACACCCGCTGACTGCAATGATAGAGCTTGGAATAGCTAGGACAATTTTTTATATAACTCCGACTGGATTAGTCTGAAAGAAGAACGTCATATACACGTAGGATGCTTTGAGGGTAAGTAAAACAGCCTAATTTTCATTTTTGGGTGAACTAACCCTTTAATAATATTATAATATGATTTAATATAAAATTACCAATGCGCTGCAGTTTTCAGAGTGAAGATTATAAAAATGTTAATTTTAGAAGAAAATTTCAGAAAATGTATTTTGCATCTGAACTCTATCAGCTCTATCTATGCATCTGAGGGGAACTGACTGTCTTAAGAAACAGATAGCATTTTCCTTTCATCTTGCCTCTGTAAAATGCATTTAGCGGTAATCAAGGAAACAATGCATCACTGCTGTTCCTTAAGAGCCACGACAGAGAGTGAATTTACATTTTCATTCAGCCCATCTGCTGTTTGGTATGATTTATGTAGCCTAATTTCACAAAGTCAGACCATTCTGTTTTTGCTTCAGGTTTTGAAATTATACAGTCTAATTTAAATCAAAATATAGTATAATACAGCAACTAACCATATTCTTCATGTACTCATATTATCATTCTTTACTGTCTTTTGCTTAAGTAAAATTCTTTAAAATCAGTATTGGATTCTGCCATGAAAAAATTAAGATCAGTGCATCCCTAAATTTATGAATGTTTGAAATGAAGAAATTAAGATTTAAATGTTAGTAGCCTATTGTAGCTGCCTTTGGATGATAAAATCCTCTAATTTAAATAGCTAACTGAGTTAATGTCAGTTTATTTATTGTGCAACCGTCTTATTTATTTCATATGTAATTTTTTTATGTCATAAAGCTGTGCAGTTTCTGTGTGAATGATCAGTCGTGAAATTGGTTGCGATGCTAGGGAAACAGCTAAAATCTTGCTTATAGGGCACCAAATTGGTTAGGGCCGGCCCTGCATGTGGATATAGCAAAAAAATCTAAATAATTACATCTCCCGATGTAAATGTAACTCCTACCCAGCAAACACAGTACGTTGTGAGGACGTCGCCAATTGGTCGTCATTTGGTCAGCGTGACATTACTTTATGGCAACGTCATGAGGACGTCGTGGTAACGTTCCATTTTTTAGAATCTTGGCCAACATTCCAGAAACGTCACGAGCACGTCCTCAAACGACATCGCTAGTTAGTCCCGTGGAGAACGTTGTAGCGACGTGGTCAGCTGGTCTCCAGATAACTTTTCAAATTATTGAATTACATGTGTTTGTCTTTAAGATGTATACTATTTGGATATAATATAGAAAATACTTTGAATTTATCAAACATTTTAAATGATGGAATGATTTATTGTGTTTGTAGAGATATAGATATATAAAATATTTGCCATCAAAATGACAAAACAACAACCAAATATTTTGCTTAGCAAATGGAGATAGTTTATGTTTGTTAATAACACAGATTTATTGAAAGAGGGCACGAGACAAATGTGAAAATTTAAACCTGCGCGCAACGAACGGTCTGACTGCAGGAGCGCGCGTGCTTGTCATTTTGTTCAACTTCCAGCAGACGGACACGGAGGAAAAGGTAAGCGCTGTAAATCAACTTTTATTCATAGTTTTTGTACATATAAGGTTAGATGTCACATAAGATGAGTAAGGTTTTATAAATAAATGTAATAAATAAATGCCCTGTTTGGTTAATTAGTGCACAGCAGTCTCCCATATGAGGCGGTCTGAGGTAAAATCCTGAGGTAAAATGTTATTCCTCCTTTTAGTTATTTGAAATGTAACCGCTTAACACGATATACTATACAGCAATCACTTTAAAATCCTCGACCCTTAGTAGTTTGTTTGAATGCCTGTCTCTCCCGCTTGATCCATGATGCTCATGCTAGCCATAAACTTGCATATAAACCGTTTGTATAAACTGTTTAATTAGACAGGTGCTGCCGAAATCACTTTTCCAGCTTTCCCCCTCAAGCCATGAAGAAGAGTTTAATTAATCAAAATATAAATGATTCAAGTATAATCAATGTGAAGATAGCCATTTATGTATTAAGTTATTCTACTATTATAATCATGTGTATTTGCCTGCATGTATAGAAATCTGTATGAGACTGGAATGTGCAGACATATGGTGAAGTACATGATAAGCACATGATGGCACATAATGGGGCCCTTATTTTCACAGAACATAAAATTAAGGCCTCATGACTACATCGTGATCCCATAATAAATATGAATGAAATGAATTGAACACGCCTAGAGAAAAAACTGTATATAAGAGGATACACAAAAAGATTCGAGAGATTGCTCTGCAGAGTTCTCTCAGGTTTTATTGTCTCTGAAAATAAAATCTCTTCTGGCATCAAAACTCCAAGACTCTGAGAAAGATTCTTCACAGCAGCGGCAGAAGCCACCACAAATTGGCGCCCAACGTGGGGCTGGAAAGGAGCAGGGGTGGAAGACCACTTTGGGCTGGCTTGACGAACAACACGGTGGCCACTATAATAAGGTAAGCAGATTTTGCTTATATACTTAGTGTTGTTCGCCCGGTATGCCCTTTGTGGTAAGGACACTCGAAATTTGCTCCTCCAAATTTAAAGAACAAAAAAAAAAAAAAAAGGGGTTTGATTCCAGAATAACTAATTGCATGCAATGGTCTGTGTTTATTGTTAAGTGAGCCTTTTGAAGGATAGCAATAAACATTAAGCAGATAAATTATAAGGAAGCACGCAGAGTCCTATGGCTAGGCAAAAATTCCTGCAGGGTACTGCTTTTTTACTGTGTTGAGGAAGTGTATCAGTGGAAGAGCGAGTAAAACTGACAGGTCACTCAAGATGAGTGTAGAGCAGTCTGTTTTAATGTATGTTTTAATGTATGTGTCTGTGTCTGTGCAAATGACTATGGTTGTATGAGAACAATAAATTCCGTATCAGGTGGGTAAAAGCTGCGCACCATTCCTGGACCATCACTTAAGTGTGATCTGGCAGAGTTGGACGCAGTTAGTGCCGCACCTGAGAGGGATGAATAAATGTTATAAGCCCTATAATAAAGGGACAAAGACTGAATGAATGAGCCCTGTGAATAAAGGGACTAGAAGGAGTGAATGTGTTTAGAAAAATTATTTCAATAAAGACTGGGTCAAGATTTTGGCATTGTAGATTTTTTGTACATATTTGAATGCATATATTGTGTGACGTAAATAGGGAGAATATTTAGGAGACTAATGCAGTTTTAGAAAGTGGAATATAATAGAGCTATATGCCCTATGTTAAATAATTAAATTGCTGATAAAATCATTTTTATAACAAGAAACAATGAATATATACTTAACTGTCTTAGTTATTGGTTGGCACTTTTGGATGCTAAGTATTAAAAAAACAAATAGGATTTAGATAATTAATTCACTTTATAATATATTGAAAATGTGCACACACATGTGATATAATAAATACTAGGCTTAAAAGTGCATGGTACAGAAGAAAATAGGAGAAAGTGGTTAAAATAAGCTAATTAAGTTGGGGAGAATATATAGAAAGTTAAATTATTGTATAAAAATATATATTGAACTTTAAATATAGGATTGTCATATTATTGGAAAAATTACGGCAGCCACTCCGGTGGAAATATTAGGAGTAAAATATCCATTGTGTAAAGAACTGATAGACAAGCTCTCAAACAAATGGAAACAGAGAACTAAAAAAATTATGACAAAATGGCCAAAGGAAGGGACATTTGATGTAGCATTGTGCGAGGAAATGGAAACTTTGATAAAAAATCATAAAACTAAACGCAATAGTGAAAAGAGAGAAGCAAAAAGGGAAAAAGAGAAAGAAGTGTTATTTTTGTTCAAAAAGGAAGGAGAAGACTCATTGAAAAATATAAAACAGGCAAGAAAAATACTAAAAGAGGCAGACAAAGAGACAAAGAAAAAAGAAGAGTTGTTTTCTAAACCACCCCCATATCTGCCCCCAGAGGGACAGTTCCCTATACTTAAGGGTACTGTAGAAGTGTCTGGAGAAATGCTCATGGAAGGAGAAGTAGAATTAGAAGAAAAACTAAAAGAACCAGATGTAAGACCAAAGAGGTGACAGAATAAAAAGAGTGAGGGATATTTACCTTTAGTTCCCTTTCAGTCGGTCACTCCGAGTCACGTCGGTGATCGACGAATTGGGATATCGCTTCGATAGACCAATCTACTTCGAGTGTAAACTAAACGAGCCAATGCACATTGGCATGCATTTATTGCATCCAGCTGCCGCTGATCACAGCGTGAGTATAATAAGGCAGCAGGTGCAATGCATACCAGCTTTTCGCTTCAGAGCCGAGCGACAACATCGTTCTGCTCTATATTCATTTCGAGAACTACGAGTTCAGCACACTCTCGGAAGCTTTCTGTGTTGGCGAGACGGCGCTTCAGCGGTGGTCGTTCCAGTGTCGAGTGGGTTGTGCACTTCAGGCTGCACTACCCCCTGTTGTGTTGCAAGCGGCCATCTCCCCTGTGCGCCTCAGCACTAAAAGAGCATTTCCTAAAGAGAAATTTCTCTAAAAGAGCTCCACGGGTGCGTCTTTATAAAGACGATGGATCGTCCTTATAAGGATGCCGTTTCACCCGTGCGTTTCTGGTTGAGGTCATTACCCGGCACTGGGTGATGGACACGATCACTGCCTCACGTGTCTGGGCATCAAGCACGCTGAGGTGGCCTTCATGGATGAGTCATGTTCTCATTGCGGGAAGATGACCATCTCGGAGCTGCGAACCAGGCTCCGCTACCTGCGAGGGGGCGGAGTCCCGTTGCCGCTGTCGCGATCTGGGGCTCGTTCTGGCGGACAGGCGAGAACCACTTCCGGCAGTAGCACAGGCGGTTTGAGGGTTACAGTGATGGCAAACCCTGCAGGGAAACCCTCTGATCCAGTGGAGCGACCCACGGATCGCGCTGGGCCCTCTTTAAAGAGCGTACCAGCGGTATCCATTGGACCTCCCCCCGACCAGATGTCGATCTCAGCATCGGAGGGAGAGCTGTCCGATGAAGATTCGGCCGCACTGCCGCCCCCGAGATGACAGCTACGCTTTCCCGGGCCGCCGAAAGGGTCCCTCAAAGCTGGATGACTGGTTTCTTGGGGTGGCTCGCGCTGCCTTTCTTCCAGGAAGTGCATGACGAGCTCACCATGTCGTGGACGGCACCTTTTACTGCCAGAAACCGGCTGGCGGGCTCCTCCTCCCTCACCACCCTCAACGGCGATGCAGCGAAGGGGTATTCGGAGATCCCCCCAGTGGAGCGGGCGGTAGCGATGCAATTGTGTCCTAAGTCCGACTTCTCCTGGCGGGGAGACCCGGTACTTCCTTCCCGGGCCTGTAGGCATCCGTCTGGTCTAACTGGCGGTGCCAATACGGCTTGCACCCCAGTGGAGCGGGCGGTAGCGATGCAATTGTGTCCTAAGTCCGACTTCTCCTGGCGGGGAGACCCGGTACTTCCTTCCCGGGCCTGTAGGCATCCGTCTGGTCTAACTGGCGGTGCCAATACGGCTTGCAGGGAAGCTGCTTCCGCCTTACACGCCATGGCGTTACTGCAGGTGCACCAGGCTAAGGCACTGAAGGACCTGCACGAGGGTGGTCACAATCCGGAAGTTCTGAAGAGCTCCGAACCACCACTGATTTTGCGCTCCGAGCGACGAAGGTCACCGCGAGTTCTCTGGGTTGTGCGATGTCCACGCTTGTGGTCCAGGAGTGGCATCTCTGGCTGTGTCTGGCGGACATGAGGGACACCGACAAGGTTTGGTTCCTCAATTCCCCTGTGTCCCAGACCGGCCTCTTCGGCGACGCAGTCGAGAGCTTTGCCCAGCAGTTCTCGGCTGCCCAAAAGCAGACTGAGGCGATCCGACACATCCTGCCCCGGCGGGTAGCTGCTGCCTCCACCCATCCGCCAGCTGCAGTGCCCCAGCCTGCTCGTCGCCAAGGGCGGGCCCCCGCATCTGACCCTGCTCCCGGGCCACATCCGCAGTAGCCTTCAGCAAAGCGGCGTCGTGGAGCCGGGCGTGGGCGGGCCACCTGTCAAACCTGCCGGCAAGCAGAGAAGCCTACAGTCCTACTGGCGAAGGATGCGATAGAGCAGGTCCCTCCGGCCGATATGAGGTTTTACAGCCCTTACTTCATTGTACCCAAGAAAGGCGTTGGGTTACGGATCTGCGAGTTTTGATACAGGCCCTTCATCGGCTACTGTTCAAGATGTTGATGCAGAAACGCATCTTCGGGTGCGTCCGTCCCCGAGATTGGTTTGTAGCGATCGACCTGAAGGACGCATACTTTCATGTGTCGATCTTTCCGCGCCACAGACCATTTCTGCGGTTTGCGTTCGAAGGACGGGCATATCAGTACAAGGTCCTGCACTTCGGGCTGTCCCTGTCTCCCCGTGTATTTACGAAAGTCACGGAGACAGCTCTTGTTTCCCTCAGAGAGCAGGGTGTTCGTGTTCTCAACTATCTAGTCGATTGGCTTATACTAGCACAGTCTCAGGATCAGTTGTGCGAGCACAGGGACCTGGCGCTTCGGCACCTCAGCCTGTTGGGCCTTCGGGTCAACTGGGAAAAGAGCAAACTCTCCTCGACACAGAGGATCTCTTTTCTCGGTATGGAGTTGAATTCGGGTCCCGAGGTGGGCGTGGAAGTGCGGCACTCACTGGGTCCAAGTTACACCGGCCTGTCGCCAAACCTTCAGCCCGTGGTCAGATCTTGCGTTCCTCCAGGCTGGAGTGCCCCTAGAGCAGATCTCCAGGCATGCTCTGGTCTACACAGATGCCTCCACCCCCGGGTGGGGTGCCACGTACAACGGGCATTCAGTCTCAGGGGTTTGGACTGGCTTGCAGCTGTATTGGCACATCAATTGCCTAGAGTTGTTGGCAGTGCGCCTTGCCTCGAACCGTCTCAAAGGGCGCTTACGAGGCAAGCACGTACTGGTCCGAGCGGACAACACAGAGACCGTTGTGTACATCAACCGACAAGGTGGTCTGCGCTCCCGTCGCATGTCGCAACTCACCTGCCACCTCCTCCTTTGGAGTTGGAAGGTTCTGAGGTCACTTCGTGCTCAAAAACCAAGAGAAAGCTACAGAGAAAATTAACTGTTACAACTTGAAGAACTGACAAAAAAAGAATAAGAAAAAGATTCAAGCTTCAGTAAAGAACGACGAATCAGAACAAATGACAGTGATGTCTCCAGTAAATGCTCCTCCACCACCTATTCAGCCAAGCCCCCCTGCAGCAGCCCATCCAAATGCACACCAGATCCCTTTACCCATCATTAATGTCTATTCTCAACAACCAGGGCCAATT
>NW_015507864.1:0-17719 GCF_001515645.1 Sinocyclocheilus grahami | reverse complement strand
AATAAGAATGACTGTCCCACCAATCCATGGCAACAGCCACCTAGGGGTGGAAGAGGGGAGAGTTGGCAGCAGCCCTCCCGGGGTCCATTACAGGGCCCAGTAAACCCTTGGGGAGGTCCAAATCAAGGATATTAAGGGTGCCCAGAGAATCTTACAGGGTAGAGTCAGCTTCCAATTTGAACAACTAAAGCTAATCAAGAACCAGTTATGCAAATTGAAATAGAGGGAAAGACAACACCAATTATGGTAGACACAGGAGCTGTTTATACTTGTGTGAATTCAAATTATGCCTCATATCTCCCCTTGTCTGGAAAATTTGCAAAGACAATAGGATTCTCGGGACAAATGCAGCTAACTCCAATGACAGCTCCTGTGTGTCTACAAACCAAAAATAAAAGTGTAACCATACCCATTCTTGTATTAAATCAGACTCCTGTTAATTTGTTAGGGAGAGATGCATTATGTAAATTAGGGCTACAAATTTGGTGTTCTCCTGAAGGGGTATATATAGACACAATAGGAATAGAAACTCAGATGATGGTTGTAGAGCCAAAAGCAAATGTTTATTGGATAGGACAGATCGAACAAGACATGAGACAGACAATTAATAAATTGGGAAAGTTTATTGAGGTACAGATTCCAGAAGCACAGTTACCGAAATCAGAATTTCATTGCACAATGATATATGATCCCGAAAGAGATGAAAAAATAGCAGGAAGAAACTGCAGGACAAAAAATTTTAATAATCTCAAACAGTATACCTACACCAGAATTCCTCAAGGGTTTAAACATTCGCCACATTTATTTAATAAAATCCTTAAAGCTGATTTAGAGGATCTTATGATAGACAGTACTCTTTTACAGTATGTAGATGATTTGATTATTTGTTCTACATCACTAGAACAATTCCACAGAGGTTCTATTAAGGTCCTAACGAAATTAGCACAAGGAGTTCACAAAGTATCCAAGACCAAAATACAATATTGCCAGCCTCAAGTTGAATACTTAGGACGATTGATTGCATTTGGCACACGAGCTATAGCTCCAGCTCAATTGGAAGGCACAAGTAAAACACCACTGCCTCAAACAGTAGGACAAATGATGACTTTCCTAGGGATGACCAGCTTAAGTGCTGATTGGATAGAAGATTATGCAGCAAAAAACAGCTCCATTAAGAGAAATCATGAAACATGCAGGACTGCAACATTTAGCTAATCCATTAAAATGGAACACAGATTCATTACTAGCATTTGAGACTATAAAAAAAGAACTACAAAAGGCCCCTTCCCTCAGAAATCCTGAATACAATAAACAATTTCATCTGTATGTCGCAAATAGATTTGATGGTTATGCATCAGCTGTATTGATGCAAGAGACTTGTAGTGGAAGGCAGCCTATAGCTTATTACAGTACAAAGTTGGACAATGTAGCACAAGGTTACCCACCATGTTACCAACAAGGCCTTGCAGCAGTATACTATGCATATGAGAAAGCATCCACAATAACCATGGTGTACCCAGTAACTATTTATACTCATCACAAAATTGTGGAGTTAATAGAACAAGGAAAATTTGTTCTGACTCAAGCCCGAATTCTAGCCTATTCGTCGCTACTCACGTATCCAGATGTTACAATTAAGCGATGTCATACAGTTAATCCAGCTGAATTATTTCCTTTGGCTTTTGAAGGAAAGCCCCATGATTGTGTGACTGATTCATTGGCATTTACCAGATTACGGCCAGATCTTGAGTCTACACCAATCCCTGAAGCAGAATTCACTTACTTCGTTGATGGTTCTAGCTTTAGAGATCAATCATACAGGATAATCAGTTGTAAAGAAAGACAAGGAAGAATTTGTACCTGTGATATCACAACATTGTGTACAACCTTGCTCTGCTCAATTAGCAGAATTAAAAGCTCTCACAGCTGCATGTCAATTAGCAAAAGGACAAAGAGCCAATATTTTTACTGATTCAGCATATGCGCATGGTGTATGTCACTTGTTTGGAGCAGTATGGAAACAAAGAGGTTTTAAAAAGAGTGACAGGACTCCCATACAACATGCTGAACAAATAGGTCAATTAATTTATGCTATGATGATGCTAAAACGACTAGCAATAATCAAGTGTCAGGCTCATAAAAAATGAAATGATTACATAATTAAAGGAAATAATTCAGCAGATTTGGAAGCTAAAAAAGCCTCAGGGTGTCAGGTAGCAGTACTAACACCTGTAGTACTTATAGAACCTCAACCTCAATTGGACGATATTATTCGAATTCAACAGCAAGCAGGCCCTTATGAACATTCTATGTGTCAGGGAGAGTCCAGCCTCGTCAGGCCCAATCATCTCACACACCCGTTCACAATCACCGGAGTACTGATCAGCCGCACCTGTCACCACCTCATCAGCACTAGTTTAAATGCACAGCCACGGCAGTCACACTTCGTCTGGTCTTGAGTTCATTACGCTACTCCTTACCTGACT
This sequence comes from Sinocyclocheilus grahami, assembly GCF_001515645.1. Lineage (NCBI taxonomy): Eukaryota > Metazoa > Chordata > Actinopteri > Cypriniformes > Cyprinidae > Sinocyclocheilus > Sinocyclocheilus grahami. The sequence continues at coordinate 15,233 of NW_015507864.1, read as the reverse complement.
CACTGAACCCGGACTCCATCCTGATACCTTCCTGTCTCTGTGCCATCCTCTTCAGCAAAGAACCCTTCATCACGTGAGCCCGATCCCTTCCATTCCATAGACTGTTGCTCTAACCCGTTTGCTCTCCATATCTCTCACTCACCCAGCGCCTGTTCAATAAACCTCTGTTTACTTTACCTCTCCGTCCCTGGTCTCCTTCTGTACTGTGACAGAAGACCAGACCACAACTTACCCACTTTATGGAGCCACAACCTCCGAACCCCCATCACTGGAGGATTTAATCCATGCCATCTGGACGCCCGTTGTATCTGCCTGCGACAGTTCCATGGCACGGCCCGCGATCTTCTCCGGTGAGGTGGTGGATTGTGGTGGCTTCTTATTACAATGTTCCTTATACTTCGAGATGCAGTCACAAGCCTTTCCCAATGACCGCGCCAAGGTGGCCTTCGTGATCTCTCATCTCGCCGGCCGCGCTCTTCACTGGGCCCAGTCTATGTGGGACAGTAACAGTCAGGCCCTTCGCACTCTATCTACGTTCACCGCCCATTTCAAGGAGGTGTTTAGTCACACCGCGGCTGAGATATCCGTGCATGACCAGCTCTTCCGTATCCATCAAGGCAAGGCCTCCGTGAGCGAGTATGCCATTAAATTCCGCACTCTGGAGGTGGCGAGTGGATGGAACGAAGTGGCCTTACTGACTGCATTCTGGCAGGGGCTGAACGCGACATTCGCCTTCAAATGGTGATATTTGACGACACCGTGGGGTTAGAGACTTTCATTCAAAAGGCTATCAAGATCTCTCAACATCTCCTGGCCTGTACCCCGATCCAGCCACCCGCCTCACCGAGCACATCCACCTCACCGGCTCCAGCACCAGAACCCATGCAAGAGGATTCGTACCATCTCACCCATGCGGAGCATTCACAGAGAATAACCACCGGACTGTGTCTGTATTGTGGGGAGCAGGGACACTTGATTCGCTCGTGTCCTATCCATCCCTCACGACCCTCGGTGAGTACTATCCAGCTTAGCCCTCAAATTTCTACCTTGACTAGAATTCCTTTTCAGCGCAAGCCCTTGTAGACTCTGGTTCTTCTGGGAACTTTATATCCCACAACACACTCCACCGCCTTCAACTACGACCACTGAAACATGCCCAAGTCCTCAATATCCTCATCATCCAGGGAAAGCCGTTGGGTCGTGGGAAGATCCAACTATGCTCCCTCACCATCACGCTCCGCATAGGGTGCCTTCATCTCGTTTCTGGTGCTGGAGAATTCCACCGCGGAAATCATCCTGGGGCACCCCTGGTTAACCCAACACGCACCCATCATTAACTGGAGCACCAACGAAGTTATTCACTGGCGTGAGTACTGTCAGCAGCACTGCATGTCTAAAGTGCTTCCCCCGTCACCTGGTTTCCTACCTGTCTGTGCCACCTCCATCGAGAGCTCTGAACCCACGGAACCCCACAGCATTCCCTGGGAATACCGGGCGTTCCAGGATGTGTTCAGCAAGCGGGCCGCGACAAAACTACCACCTCATCGGCCGTGGGACTGTGCCATAGATTTGCTGCCTGGAGCTCAACTCCCTAAGGGTAGGGTGTACCCTTTGTCCATCCCGGAGCAATGGAGGAGTATATTAAGGAGGCTCTCCAGCAAGGCTTCATCCGGCCCTCCAACTCACCGGCTGGAGGCTTGCGGCTGTGTATTGATTACCGGACCCTCAATTCACAAACCGTGAAGTATCCTTATCCCTTTCCACTGGTGCCGGCCGCCCTCGAGGAACTTCGGGGAGCTCGTATCTTCTGCAAGCTGGACCTGCGAAGTGCCTATAACCTCGTTCGGATCCGTCATGGTGACGAGTGGAAAACCGCCTTCATCACGCCCACTGGACACTATGAATACTGCGTTATGCCGTATGGCCTATCCAACTCACCTTCCGTAATCCAGGGCTTCATGAACGAGGTGTTCTGGGAGTTCCTCCATCATTCTGTGATCGTGTATATCGACGACATCCTGATTTACTCCCGGAACCTGGCCGAACATCGCCACCACGTGGAGCAGGTCCTTCAACAGCTGAGAAACTTCCACCTATATCTCAAGCTGGAGAAGTGCGAGTTCCACCTTACCACTGTCAAGTTCCTCGGATATGTCCTCAGGGCATCCAGATGGATGACAAAAAGGTCCACGCCATTCACCACTGGCCAAAACCCCGGACAGTTAAGGAGCTCCAACGCTTTCTAGGGTTCTCAAATTTCTACTGCCGTTTCATCCACCATTTCAGTCTGCACACAGCCGCCCTCACGTCTATGCTCCGCAATAAGCCCAAGTCTCTGTCCTGGATGCCCGCAGCCCTCCAAAGTTTTGAGGAATTGAAGGAAGCCTTCTGCACCGCTCCTACCCTCACGCTGCCCGATCCTCAGAAACCATTTGTCGTGGAAGTAGACGCTTCCACTGTAGGAGTCGGAGCGGTGCTCTCCCAGCAGTCTGGAGAGCCTCATAGCCTCCATCCCTGTGCATACTTCTCCCACAAGCTTTCCCCGGCGGAGCAGATTTATGACATCGGGAACTGCGAGCTTCTCGCCATCAAGCTCGCGCTGGAGGAGTGGAGACATTGGCTGGAGGGAGCTCTTCATCCCTTCCAGGTCATCACTGACCATCGGAACTTGGAATATATTCGGGAGGCCAAACACCTAAACCCACGTCAGGCACAATGGGCGCTGTTCTTCACCCATTTCCAGTTCACTGTTACCTACCGTCCCGGACCCAAAAACACCCGAGCAGATGCTCTATCCCGCCTTCCTCAAACCACCGAACGGGTAATACGCCCAGAGACCATTCTCCCTCCAGCCCTGATTGTGGATCCCATTCAATGGGCGCTCGACGAAGAGATCCGCCAGGCCACCCACTCCGAACCAGCTCCGCCGGGAGGTCCAGAAGGGAAGGTCTCAACAAATGAAGGACTCGCTGCATTCCTCTCCGGGCTCGGGACATCCAGGCAGCCAGCAAACCCTCTCGCTCCTCGAATCCCGCTATTGGCGGCCCGCTCCGGTGCGTGAAGTCCGGCGCTTTGTCCAGGGATGCTCAGTCTGCGCCATCACCAAATCCCCCCCGTCACCTACCTCAAGGCAAACTGGTACCCCTTCCCATACCTCACCGGCCCTGGTCCCACATCGAAGTCGACTTCGTCACCGACCTCCCTGAGTCTGAATTCCATACATGTATTCTCGTAGTTGTTGACCGATTCTCAAAAGGATGTAAACTTGTCCCCCTCAGAAAATTACCCACAGCCATGGAAACCGCTACACAGTTATTCCACCACTGTTGCTCTAACCCGTTTGCTCTCCATCTCTCTCACTTTCCCAGCACCTGTTCAATAAAGCTCCGTTTACTTTACCTCTCCGTCCCTGGTCTCCTTCTGTACTGTGACACTATGTGGCACCAAAGAGGAGCCAAAAAAGACACACAATACATCTGGCATACACATGAAGGACAAATTGTTGCCCTAATTTCATTTTTGAATATTCTCATTTCAGATGCGCATGGTTTTGACCATTGCGCAAGGGGGGAAGTGATAAGGAAAATTAAACAGCAAGGATATTGGTCTTCTTATTTACATGCAATGGTAAATGAATTTTTGTCCACATGTGAAGTTTGTGCCAAAAACAATGTGAGAAAAGGGATAACAACACCAATAGGGCATATACCAGTACCAGAAGAACCATTTAAGCATCTGGTAATGGATTATGTGGATATGATAAAGCGAGTACAAGGCAAACGGTACATGCTGGTGATCATAGACCGATTTAGCAGATGGGTGGAGGCAGTACCATCAGCAGATCAGGGAGCAGGAACAGTAATTACATTTCTAACAAGAGAAGTAATTCCAAGATTTGGAATACCATCAGAAATAAGTTCAGATAATGGATCGGCATTCATACAAAAAACTGTAAAACAAGTACTGCAACAATTAAGAATAAAGCAGAGACCAGGTATAGTCTACCATCCAGAATCACAGGGGATCGTAGAGAAATTGAATGAAACCCTCAAGGCCAAACTTAACAAAATATGTGAAAGTACTAAGCTTAACGGGATTGATGCTTTACCTCTTGCACTAATGAGTTATCGCATTGCAAGCTAACAGGAACACTCACTTAACACCGCATGAAATGCTAACGGGTCAACCCATGCCTGTGCCATATTGTAGAGGTCCCTTCAAAGGACCTCCTCTAGAGAAATTGCAAATGGAACTTCCATCTTATATGAAGAAATTAACTGCCATACATAAAGCTATCTATTTACAGGAAACAAGAAAAGAGCCCTGTGAGGAAACAGAGACAGAATGTCCAATTGTTCCAGGTGACCAAGTATATCTGAGGGTATTTCAGAGAAAGTGGAATGAGCCCAGGAGAGAGGGACCCTACAAAGTCGTGAGAGCTACTCCAACAGCAGTCCAAGTGGAGGGAAGTACAACCTGGTATCATCTAACCCACTGTACGAGAGTTCCCAAAATAAGGAAGGAAAGAGAAAGAAACAGACAATCAGATAACTTAGGAGAAAGTGACGAGGAAAGACCAGTGACACAAGATGAAGAGCAAACTGATGAGAGCTCAAAAAAGATCCACAAGGAGCTCAAATTCTCCTGTCAGACAAACAGGAGAGGAGAAAGAATGAGTTTGAAAACATATCTAATGATTATCACATGCCTAATGCAGATAATTCTAAATTACGCAGCAGAAAAAGAGAAATGGGAAAACTGCATAGTTTGCTTTGAAGCAAGACCAATTTTATATATTGTACCAATACCTATACACCGTTCTAGTTGTAGAATATTTCATGATGAATGGTTTAAGAAATATCCAGGACTGTCTAATGCAATGGGTTTAGATGTAGTGAGATTGGGAGATAAATGCTTTATAGAAAGAGGCAGAGAGATAAATGTATTTAGAAACTGTACCCAAAAAATGGCATATTGTCCATATTGGTGCCAGTTTCTCCAATCTACAACAAACTACAGAGAAGCAACTGAATTACAGTGCATACGAACCCGTAAATGGCCAATAGTACGGAAAGAAAAAATACAAAAGCCACAAGGGAAAATACAATTAATGGCAGATCAGGAATTTGAATGTTATGAGAAGAAAGGAAATATTGACGTAGGAAGATTTGAAGGAAAATGCAGCAGAATATAGAAAATACCACGATGTAAAGATTACTATTTAGTGATAAATATATTTGATGACATTGATATTGCATTGGCAGACATATGGTGGATGTGTGGATTAGAATATGGCCTCTTGACAACATTACCAGAAAAATGGTCAGGATTATGTACTAGAATTATGCTTACACATAAAATGAGTCGCATCCCTCTAGAAGAGGAAGCAACAAATGAAAAGAAAGCCAGATCCAGAAGAGCCTATGAAAAAGACCCTGCAGTTTATATAGATTCAATTGGTCAACCAAGAGGTATACCTTATGAGTTTAAAGCAAGAGATGAAATCAAATCAATATTAATTTGGATTACACAAAATAAAAATACAGAATGGATCAATTACATATATTACAATCAGCAAAGATTTATTAATTACACTGATGAGGCCTTATCACTTTTAGGAGAGCAATTGGATGCAACGAGCAGAATGACATGGCAAAATCGAATAGCTTTAGATTATTTGTTAGCTGAGAAAGGGGGAGTGTGTGTTATGTTTGGGGATCAATGCTGTACTTAGATACCAAATAATACTGCTCCAGAAGGCGCATTCACTGAAGTAATGACCAAATTGAAAAACCTAAGAATTGAACTTAAAACTAACACTGTGACAGATAATAAAATGGGGGATTGGTTTGATCTAAAGTTAAGAGCATGGGGAGCATGGTTAGCTAAATTAGGAATGTTTTTAGGAGTTGCAGTATTAATAGGAGGATTACTTTTTTGCTGTGAGCTTCCCGTACTGAAGTCACTAGTTGTCCAAGCCACAGCTAGGCAAATGGAAATTCTAACATGTCAAGATAATAAGAAATTGATTTTGAAGAGTAACCAAAATGTACATTACCAGGACTGGGCTTATGCACCCAACTGGAAGTCACAAACATTGACAAATGATGGAGACTCTAGTTCCTCAACTGAGGACGAAGAAGAAGTATAAAGATGAACCATACCCTGGGTGTAAGTGCTAGCCTAACCTCTGCCCAAGGGTGGCCCTCTACGATGTGCGAAGTGTCTGGGCTGAAGATCAACTATGCTATTTTTTGTTATGTTACATTTTTTATGTCTTGAATTTTTATTTCTGTTGTATACTACATAACTGTGACAACCACAGGCAAGCGCTGAACCAATTGCACGCTCATGCTTATAACATTGTTTCATCTTAAATGAGGGATTATGGAGACGGGATCTTTTACTCCCTCCTAGTCAAGTGTGGGGGAGAGGTTTGGTCCTGCTACTCCGCCAGAGTGCTGTTGCATAATCTAGTCATTGGTGATAAAACTGTGTGACTTAATTTAGTCACTAGGTAGTACTAACTAATGAGACTAGATTATGAAACTGCACTCTGGGTAAAGACAAGTAAAAGTGAGACTTAGTAAGTCTCAAAGGGGAGAATGAAGAAGAGTTTAATTAATCAAAATATAAATGATTCAAGTATAATCAATGTGAAGATAGCCATTTATGTATTAAGTTATTCTACTATTATAATCATGTGTATTTGCCTGCAAGTATAGAAATCTGTATGAGAATGGAATGTACAGACATATGGTGAAGTACATGATAAGCACATGATGGCACATAATGGGGCCCTTATTTTCACAGAACATAAAATTAAGGCCTCATGACTGCATCGTGATCCCATAATAAATATGAATGAAATGAATTGAACACGCCAAAAAAAATGTATGCTGTATAAAAGAGGATACACAAAAAGATTTGAGAGATTGCTCTGCAGAGTTCTCTCAGGTTTTATTGTCTCTGAAAATAAAATCTCTTCTGGCATCAAAACTCCAAGACTCTGAGAAAGATTCTTCATAGCAGCGGCAGAAGCCACCACAGCCACAGGCATGCAAATTGTGTCATTTGCTCGTTATTAATATTAATGTTGTTTTTCACATGCATGCTTTTTGTGCTAGTGACGTTTCATTCGCAAATACATTTGATACTTTAATTTTAACAAATCTTTAATAAACAAATGGTTCACTTCCATTCTTTCGGTCCTGACTGCCAATGAACCAGTTAAGTCAATGATTCAGTGAGTTGCTTATAAGAAAAGATGCTCATTTGTCGCCATCTGCTAGTTCAGTGCTGTAAAACTAACACAAGTTCCCTCTTCGATTTGTTCACTTTGACATTGCATTACTACTGAATGCTTATGGGGGAAACCCTTCCTCCAAACTCTACTGAAGCCTTATTGAATCACACCAGTAAAACTGGCCAATGGCGTTCAAGCACGCAAAATATGAGGGGCTTCCCACTCTATATAAGGAAGCGTTTGTACGTCATCCATTCAGAATCTTTTCCTTCAGCCAACCTTCTACGAGAAATGAGAAGCCTATCAACAAGAGTACTCACCGTGATCTACACGCTGCAGCTGACACGCCTTCTCTCCCCTGCTGTGTTCCGGTGATCTTTGGACAAGGATGACCTCTGGCGATTGCCTCTCCTGCACGGAGCCAATCAAACTCTTCGATGGCCACGAATCGTGCGTCTTCTACCTGGGTCAAACCCACGCAGAGGCGGCGCTTGGTCGGACTGCCCCCACTGCGGTGATATGAGCCTTCGGACTCTCAGGCTTTGTTTGGCCATCCTCCAAGGCGATGAACTCGCCCAACTAGCTCTGCAGCCTCTTTGAGGCAAAGAGTAAAGTGCCACGAGCTTCCGATTTGGATCTGTCCAGGTCAGGTGACGAGCTCGCGCCGGCTCAGTGCCCATGCTTTCCTCACCCCCCTGGTGCAGGTTCCCTTCCAGTGCACTTTATGACCGCTGATCTCCATCCCTCCCCTGGCGCGCAAGATGTGATGTCTTTCGGTGCCATGGAGGACGCTGAGGATGAAGATGATGCCATTTCGGTGGCAGTGTCTGCGAGGGAGGAGTGGTCCAACAGCCCACTGGATTACACTGCGCCCCACGGCATCGACGCGGGGGACCTCCATCATAGTGATGTTAAGCTCCTACACATCATGACCAAGGCGGTTTATGAGCTCGGTTTGGGGTGGGCACCTCCTGCCGAGCCGGTCAGAAGCCGTCTGGTCAAGTGGTACCTCCAGTTGGACCACGGCCTAAAGGACACCCCACGGAGGCCCGGCCCCTTTTTCCCGGAGGTGCACGACAAAATAGCAAAGTCGTGGAACATGCCGCTCACCAGTCGAGTGCACAATCCAGGATCCTCTGTCCTGCAGCCACGGCAAACTGGAGAGTGAGAAACAATGCATCTCTCACCTCTGAACCTTGCCGCACCATCGCAAATTTCGCTGGCAAGGCTTTCTCCGCGGCGGGCCAGGCAGCTTCAGCACAGCACATGATGGCGATACTCCAGGTGTATCAGGCCAAACTTCTCAAGTCTCTGGATGAGGGTGGCCCGGACCCTGAAGTTTTCAAAGAGCTCTGAAGTGCCACGGATCTGACCCTCAGAGCGACGAAAGTTACAGCTTGCGCGATCGGCTGCAACATGGGGAATCTTGTGGTGCTGGATTGTCACCTGTGGCTTACCCTGACTGAGTTAAAAGACTCAGAGAAGACGGTCCCTTCTGGACGCACCCATGAAACAATCAGGTCTCTTTGGAGCAGCGGTGGATACGTTCACGGAGTGCTTCATTGAAGCACAGAAACAGTCTAAGGCCATTAGCCACTTCCTGCCAAAACGCACCGGCGCGAACCCTTCTTTGAGTTCCCACTCCTCCTCAGCACAGCGCACGGGAAGACCGCACGCCTCTTCTGCTGCTGTTCGGCGCGAACATGAGCCGGCGGTGAGGCCAAGACAGAAGAGTGAAGAGGAGAGAGGCCCCGCCCTGACAGAGGCAGTAGGCCACCGGCACCGGAATCGAAGCCGCGTTCCTGACACTGTCTCTTGGAAAAGGAAAGCTGCACCCAGCGCCGAAGACGAGCCACTGAAGAAGTCTGCTCGCTCCGCTGTGTGTGTTCACCATGCCCCCCTGCCTGTTGCAGTCGGAACTGTAATGAGAGCGGCAATGATATGGCATATCTATTCAGGACATTTGCATGGCGGCAGGCTGGTCGTCACCCAACACTTTTACTAGGTTTAATAACCTAGATGTATCATCGCTTGCCTCACAAGTGCTGTCAGTGCAAGCAGTGCACCCGCCTTCCCAGCCTCAGTTATGATCTGAGCTGCATGCCTAAGTGGTTTTGACCAGGTCGTATACACCCCTGTACTGACGCGCCACCAATCCAATGCTGCTACCTATCAGCTCATCACATTGTTATGATATAGTTCATCACGTCTTTTAGGACTCTATCACCATCATACTCTACTTATTTGAGCACCGGTTAAGCCGTTGCATCACAACACACAATTTCGTTGAAATGAACAAACTTCAACTGGTCTATATGTGATGGCGCCGGCGCTGCTGCCATTTCATATTCTCTGTTTTACCAGCGTTAACTCTGCCCCTGGTGTGACGCGGCATCGCCTAATCGCCACGCCCCCTTTGACTTTTACATGGTTTCGACTAGGTCCGGTAGACTGAATTGTGTTTAATAAGAGCGACAATATCATTGCCGCTCTCATTACAGTTCCGTATGTGAAACTTGACATACTTAGTCGAGCCAGGATCCATCACTGTAACACGCCGGGATTTTATACGTTCCCCATAAGCATAGTAATGCAATGTCGAAGTGAACGAATCGAAAGGGAACATTCTCGGTTACTCACGTAACCTTGGTTCCCTGAGATGAGGCAATGAGACATTGCACTTACTGCTGTGTCAATTAGCTCAGGGTCTTAGAATGCCAAGTTTCTTCAGTTAAGATTCTGAATGGATGACGTACAAGCGCTGCCTTATATAGAGTGGGAGGCCGCTCATATTTCACACGCTTGAACGCCATATGCCAGCTTCACTGGCATGATTTAATAAGGCTTCAGTAGCATTTGGAGGAAGGGTTTCCCCCATAAGCATAATAATGCAATGTCTCATTCCCTCATCTCAGGGAACCGAGGTTATGTGAGTAACCGAGAGCGTTATCTTCTTTTTTCCTTTCTTTTTTTTAGCAGCAGGTGGAGAGACAGTCTGGGAAACAGCAACAAGACAACTATGATGAGTAGGGATGGGTATCAAGAACTGGTACTAATTTGTTTCCTGACTTGTTCAGTACTGAAAATTGATATAAGCTACAGGAACAATAGTGCTGCTATTGGTATTTTGTAATGTTAATTCATTACCCTTTAGATACAACCACATATCATCCAAACCATCTCCAGGTGGACAGCAGCAATGATCCAGGATGAAGAGATCATCCATCATGAAGACTGTTTTCCATAGGAATCAGCGAATCTTGGGTGAAAAAACTAAACCTCGTTGCTTCAGTATCGCTCAGGCAAGACCAAATAGATTTAAACTGTGTTATAAATTAATTGTGTTATATGTTTTAGGCCTGCCTGACCATTCTGTTGTCCTGGATGTGAGGACATGCTGGAACTGCATTTCTCTTGGTTGAAAGATATGTGCAGCAGTATCCAGACATACAAGCAGCCATCCTGGACCCACAAGACAAAAGGCTCAGGAGGAGAGACAGGTAGTCCACAGGGTTGGATTTCACGATTCAGTTACTCATTGCTAGATATATATCAATTAATAGTCTAATTCCAGAGCCTGCAAGTGATTTAGTTTTTCCCCAGTCAGGAGGAATTTTGTTGAAATCGTTGATGCTCGTATGGTTGTAGTATGAGAGAATTTATGAGCTGAGCCGAGTACCTTACAACAGTGGTTTTCAATCCTGGACCTGGGAACCTACAGCACTGCACATTTTGTACGTCTCTCTTTTCTGACATGCTCAGTTTAGTTCAAGGAGATCTTTCCTAAGGAGCTGATGGTCTCAATCAGTTTAACAAGAGAGGCATACAAAATGTGCAGTACCCAAGGACCACAATTAAAAACCACTGCCTTTATGAGCACCTTCCAAGTTCCTGGACATTTTTTTTTTAAATATTGGAGTCTGCCCGATTTTTACCAGTGTAAAGGCTCTTCCCTATTCCTAAATCATACACAATCACATCATAGTGTTTCCCACAGGATTTTGATACTATGGAGGCTGGACCTTGGTTTGTCTGGGGGATCTGGGGGTATGGCCTCGCGTAAGAACATTTTCTACATTTTAAAGTTTTACATTTGTCTATCTGGTGCACTTTGAGAGTTCAAAATGCAGAGCTCCAACACATGCTCAGTGTGGAAATTTAACAAAGAAAAAACCTATGCGTTGACTCAACACTCTTTTTAGTTATTGTAGACTCTTAAGAGTTTTGTGAATAGGATTTAAGCTAAATCTTCTAGCTAGGAAACCTAGTAGAAAGATTAAATTCTTTGTGAATACGGCCACAGATTCAATATATACAATATAAAAATAAACAATATTTGTTTATTTTTGTGTAGATTCAAAAGAAAGTTGAAAAATTTGGAAATCTGGGAACGACTGAAGAAGGGAACAGTGAGGGAAGCAAGTAATCATCAGAATGTAAGTTCTTTGAGAATGTGTCCATTGTTTATTATGAGGTGTATTTTCATTTAAATGTAATGTCCACTGCTGGTCAAAAGTTTAAAATATTTTTTAAAAATGTAATTTATTCCTGTGATTTAAAGGTGAATTTTCAGCATCATTACCCCAGTCTTCAGTGTCACTTGATCCTTCAGAAATCATTCAAATATGCTGATTTGTTGCTCAAGAAACATTTCTGATTATTATCAATGTTGAAAACAGTTGTGCTGCCCAATATGTTTGTGTACACTATGGTTCAAATGATTGGGGTCACTAAGATTTATTTTTTTCTTTGATAAGACATTAATAGCAAGGTTGCATTAAATTAATTAAAAGTGACAGTAAAGACTTTTATAATGTAACAAATATTTTTGAACGTTTTGAAAAACGTTTTGAACTTTGTATTCATAAAATAAAAAATAAATAAAAATAAATTTACACACAAATATTAAGTAGCACAACTGTTTTCAACATTGATAATAATCAGTAATAATTCTTGAGCAGCAAATTCGCATATGAGAATGATTTCTGAAGGATCATGTTACACTGAAGACTGGAGTAATGATGCTGAAAATACAGTTTGCATCACAGGAATGAAATACATTTTTAAGTGTATTCAAAAAAAGAATAGAAAACCGTTATTTTAAATTAAAATGATATTAACAATATTACTGTTTAATATTGTAATTTTGATCAATTAAATATACTCTTGGTGAGCAGAAGAGACTTCTTTAGAAAAACATAAAAAAATTTAAAGATTCCAGATTTTTGACAAGTTGTGTATGGGGCTGGGCGGTATGATGGTATATATCGTTACCGCAGAATAAAGTGTCTATCGTTAGACATGTTGCTATATCGTGTGTTCCTCGATATGCAAATATATCTGTGTAACATAGTACTACTTAAAAGTTATATACACCTTTGATTGACAAGGAAACATGCATGAATGAGAAAATAAAGGGTGGGACACACTAGATAGAGTTAACCCTTTAGGCGCCAGGGTTTTTTGGAAAAATGCTGGATTTTGACATCAAGATTTCAAAAGCTCGTGGTTTGAAAAGGCTTAAAGATAGAGATCTAATGTAAATTAGAAAAATGTTGGGCATGACTGAAAGTTTATGTGGGGTGTAAATATACTAATCTAATTTGCATATTCTGACGTCATCGGGGGCGGCCCTCTTGAATGTCTTAATATTTAAGAAATAATAGATATTGAATTGATGTTTGAACTTATTTGCATGTTTTGTTTTGTTTTTGTCTTTTTAATCCTCATTCCAAATAATCAGAAAAGAGGAAACCAACAATAAAACAGGAGAAAGTACTAAATTGTTACTATACTATATAGTAGTAAAACGCATGTGAACAGTAGCCTACTTTTTGATCAGTTCATCAGTAATATTCAGGAAATAATAGTTATTGCCCTGCCACCCCCAACCCTGTTGGGCAAAGGGTCGAAATGATCACTTGTTTGTGCTTCGTCAACACTCACGCCTTGCACGCTGCAAATGTTGTGGCCTAATGGTTAGAGAGTCGGACTCGTAACCCAAAGGTTGTGGGTTCGAGTCTTGTACCGGCAGGGATTGTAGGTGGGGGGAGTGAATGTACAGCGCTCTCTCCCACCCTCAGTACCACGACTGAGGTGCCCTTGAGCAAGGCACCAAACCCCCCAACTGCTCCCCGGGCGCCGCAGCAAAAAATGGCTGCCCACTGCTCCGGGTGTGTGGTCACGGTGTGCGTGTGTTCACTGCTGTGTGTGTTCACTTTGGATGGGTAAATGCAGAGCACTAATTCCGAGTATGGGTCACCATACTTGGCCACATGTCACGTCACTTTCACTTTCACTTTCAAAGATGTACGAAGCGCGATTATTAGATGACCGATCGTCATTTCCAAAAGGCAAATATTTCCCTTCAGAGTCAAAATCGGCGAATAACATTTGCAACACATCCTCACGGTACAAGTTTTTATTAGCCATTTGGCGATTTTCTCTCACAAATCTCACAGCTTACTCGCATGCTATGAACTGAACTGCTTGACTAAATCACTTTTGGACCAGTTTGAATCAGTTCATGTTTGATTGATACAGTGAAGACTATGCAGTGTTTTATTTATACACTTTATTCAATTTCATATTTATTTGTTCTATTGTGTTTGTAATTTGCTTCTTTTTCTTATTTTATAACAAAATTAAAATACCGATATCTAGATATATATCGTTATCGTGAAATAAAATTTTGGTCATATCGTCCACCCCTAGTTGTGTACATACATTCAGGGCCGGCGCTAGCTATAGGCCGAGCAGGCGACTGCCTAGGGCCTCGGGCTTTGAGGAGGGGCCTCCATAACTGTAACATCCCCTGTATGCACCAGTCAAGATGGGCTCATTATAAATACTAGCCTCATTGTTCATTGGATATAGTTGAATTGCCACTCATCTGCAATTAAAGTTGCAGTTTCAAAGCGGGTACCGCCTTCTGAAAGTTTGTGTAATGAAATGAACACATCTTTCAGGTGCTGCGAACTATGCCATGCAAATGGATAAATAGGCACGCAAAGAAGTACAGCTCCTAATGCAGGTGTGTTAGTTGTTGTCATCTATTTTGGAGTGATTGCAATGTATTCTAAATTTAAACTTGTTCTGTCGATCAGTGTCATTTCTGAAAAGATCATTCACTGCTTTATTACGAGTTTAAAAGTGCGCGAGTGCAGTTGATGCGCCTAGAAGCGACGTATTGCATTTGCCCATACAGTGAATGACATCACGTCGGGTACTGACTATCAAAATGGCTACAAAAGTAAAAGCAGAGAACTTTGTATCAAAGTTAAAACAGCAAGCATGCTAGAACATTTTTTAATGATTCAAAAACATTGATGTCATCTAAATTCAGCTGATGATTAGGATTACTGCTCTAACACTTATCATTTCAGTTTCAACTAACTAAATAACTTTTTTTCTGCTTAGTAGCGACCATGTCTTTCTGTTCCACTTGATTAGTGTGTCAACCCGTTCTCATCAGTCTGCGTATAAATAACACGGCTTTACACTTTCTAATTGCGTGTAATGCATACGCCAAATGCCAATTTTGCGTGCATATGATACGCCAATCCTTCACATTAACTTCAGTGGAGAGCAGATGCGTACAAATACCACGCGTCATCTTCAGCGGCAGTGACGTCACCAGCGAGGCTCAGTTCGTCCAGTTCACCTGATGCCTGGTACACCTTCAAAGAGGTAAGGGCAACGATCTTTTTTTGTAATGAGATCATGTGGTTAACGGTATTATTTTAATTATTTCAGTGTTTCTGCATCAGGTTACATGGGGTCATGTGTTAAAATGGCAGCGCATGCGTTCAAATTATGGAACAGTGGGCTGCTCAGTTAGCACAGCTGCTAGCCTACCATTGCCATTAGCCTAAGCTAACTTCTACTGTATATAGACCTGTTGCAGTTTGAAATAAATAAATAAATACAATCGTTTTTAATTATGTTGTGACAAGGGTCTTCAGCTTTTAGACATGGCTGATGACAG
>NW_015507863.1:63924-68520 GCF_001515645.1 Sinocyclocheilus grahami | reverse complement strand
GTTTAACAGAAACACACACACACACTAACAACAACAATAACAATACAATGGAAATGTGTGTCTGAACAAAAGAATGCCCCTGACGAAGGACTTTAACTGTCTAATTGTAATGTATGGTGTTACACTTCATAAAACAGGAAACAGTTAGAATTAGCAGGAAATCTGACTCTATGTAGCGATTGAACAGGACGTCATGTACATGAATACCTATTTAATTACAAATGATCTAAATAACATGCTGAAATGAATGTTGCTTGCAGAAAGACAGCAAACCCACCATAAGCTGACTTGCTTAGCCGGGGCGAAATCATGAAGTCATGATTTTAGTACTGAAGTTTCAGGGTTGCCAGGATATTTAAAAAAGAAACGCCCAATTGCTGCTAAAAACTACCGCTGGAAAACCGCGGACTTGGCAACACTGCGAAGTTGCGCAGGCGCTGTGAGGGGGACACAGGGGAACTGAATTCGCCAGAACACCGGCAATACTTCAGTTTTGTACGTTTAGATGCTGAAAATACGTCAGTAGTGTACGTTTTAGTGCCTGTAAAAACGCAAGTAAATGCACGTTTTATAGAACCACATTTTACGTAAAATACATACAAATTATCATGAGATCACGTTGGACATTCAGATGAAATGACAAAGTTCTAAATCGCATAGCATTCATCAAAAGTGCGGAGATTAGATTTGCTCATCTTTGGTAAAGAGAAACGTTAAGGAAGGTGGGGACATCTTGCCCCTTCTTACTATATTTATAGGATCAGATACCTAGCGTCTTTATTGTGACGCTGTAACAGGAAGACACAAACTTACCGAGATCGCTTGGTTTTGACACCAAATTGATACCTTTGTCGAATGAAGAGAATTTCTTCGCGTCTTCAGACATTTTAAACAACGTCAGCTTCTCAGACTTCCCTGTTGTCTTTTACTTGAGGCTTTTCCAGCAAGTGAAGTGTTTCCACATCAATGTTCTCTGAGGAGGAGCCTGACACTTACCGTAGTCTTCTGCGTGGAGAGATATGGATGAGGATTCAATACATGTGTCTGATTAGATCAATGCATGTCATTTATAATAGAATATTACATTATTATTCAATTTAGGTGTAAACGTAAATGTATACGTTTGCTTTAATATTCAACCTTGTTGCATTTTTCACAATTGCTACATTTCTTGAAATAGCCCTTCCAAAAGTGTGCAATGGAGAAGTTGCACATACGTTACGCCTGCCCTGGGGTTTTTTAACATTACGTCCATAAAATCTATGGTTATTTTATATTATATCTTTATGATTTAGTCGTGCAGCTGTCCTAGTAGAACAGTCTACATTTAAATAACACATTTTAAACATCTGGTCATTAGTCTACTGTTTGAATTTCTGCAGGTGTAAAGCATGAACCCACATTACTTTTACATGTATTGCTTTGGTAACGTAATCTTGAATTTCATGACATGACATTTCATTCATATGCTTCTCTACACTAAGCATTCCTTCACTTGTACCAGCTACATGCTCACCCAATCATGATTGTAATGCATTGCTCTTAATTGCTCAAATACTTATTTTTATGCATTCGTTTTCAGTGTATATTTGAACAGATTTATGACTGAATGCATAAATGAATAAGCAAACCAATTATATTAAAGAATAGCAAAAAAATATAAAACGTGTGATTATTTTAGTTGTAATTCTGCAGTTGTCCAGCAGGTGACATCATGAGTCTCTTGATGACGAACTTCAGTTACTCCAGAGCACTGGAGATTAAGGACATAATTATGAAGAAAAAGACTGACTGATTTACCTCAAGGACCACCAGTGTGACAATGTAAAGTCTTGAAATAATATATGCAATCTATTTAAATTTATTTGCAAACATATTAATATACCACATACTTTTGAAATAAATAAAATGATTACAAAAATAATAAAATCTAAAATGCATTATTTAAAATAATGGAAGACATTTTTTTCCAGTGCAGTTACTGCTGTGATTCAGAATCTAGTTGCCTCGGTGCCAGTTTGCATGGCTGATCTTCATCATAGTCATGGCCAGGATTTAAACAAATAAAGCAAAACTCATCGTCACATTCAGGGCATTCCATGTTATTACATCCATCATTAGTGTGTTCAATCAGCACACCACAAGATGTGCATGCACGGATTTTGGGGCACTGCACTTCATTTTTAAAGTATGTTAAAGAGATCATTGGACAATCTTTCAGCAGTTTCTTGTCAATGGTACATCCCACGTTACCACATCGATCAGCACGATTGTGAGACCCTTTCCACTCTCCTAAACAATTCCAGCAAAAATCATATGAATCTCCAGTCTTTTCTGTGCACACTGGGCACTCCACGCAGAGATTGGAAACATCCAACCTTTCAACAAAGGTGCTACAACCAGGACACTGAATGTGGAAAGAGAAAAGACAGAGGTGCAAGGTCAGACTTGACCCATCAACTCCCTTATTAATGTTTATTACTTCTGCAAGGCAAAAATGTACTTACAACCCTGAAGTCAACTAAATTCTTAACAGTATTCGTCCCAAGCTTTTCTTCAAAACTGGATTTCTCATCAAGTGTAAGTTTTGCCAGTTTTCGCACTTCATCATATGGCCATGTTTCCTCACACACTGGGCATTTGAATTCAGTCTGTCCCTGAAATTAAACATCAGAGATCATTATTAGACATTAGAATTTGGGGGGGTCTGTTGCTGAATCAGATTGGCTGTACAATTTTAACTTATTATTCAAATTATATTGAATTGACTTCAAGTTGAATCTCGTATACGCTCTAAAAAATGCTGGGTTAAAAAGGGACAAACCCAGCTATTGGGTTGTTTTGACTCCAAAACAACCCAACCGCTGGAATAAAGTCGAAATTCGTTAAACTAATTTGGGTTGATTAGGTTTAAGTACAATGATACAAAACTATAGTGAAATGTGCACAGATTCACTTACACGGTCCAGCTGAGTTTGACAACAATTAGTCAGTGTCTCTGGATCTGTGATGTGACCGCAGGACAACACCGCTCTTAAAACATCCGGCTCATCATCATATTTATCTGAAAGGGACAAGGTTTTGTAAATTCCACTAAAATGTGCTGTATTTGTCATGTTGGAGTATGCACAATACAGGCTAGAGAGTGCTATTTTATATTTTCGTTTCATTTTTTATTGAAGAATCCAGTCCTTTCAGTTCTTTTCAGTCCACAGAAGCCTGTTGGATGAATGTGCCTTATTAAAACATTATTATTAAAAACAGAAAACTGTAACTACAACTGTCGTCGTAATAAATACATAAATAAATACATTCTTTTTTTTTAATTGACCTTTGTACTTATTCATTTAGAAGACGCGTTTACCAACTCCGTAGTTTATTTAAATTACGTAATTTCGTTCTCGTTCGTCTATTTCTATTGTCAAGTGTTTATTCTAAATAGAGCTTCAAAGCAGCTTTACACAAATAGAGTCAAACTGACCTACAGACTAGCGAGGATGCATTTGGTTTCAGTTTACGGACAAATATATGATGCTAGACAGCATAAGCTTCAAAGCGGTTTCATATGATACACAAGATATTAACAGATTCAATGTTGCCATTTCATCAAATAACAAATTCTGCTGTAAAGCAGCTCTAAAAAGACACCTGTCATTATTCAGATCAAGTCAGTGCAGTCAATCAAAACAATATAGTAGCCTATTTCTGAGTATCAGTGTGGTTCAGATCCCAACCAGACAAACCATAGGCAAACAGTGGCATATATATATATAACTGCATATATAACTGTTTCTATATATAATAACAAACAACGGCGCATAATATAAATGATAACGCATGATATATTTAGCATTCGTGTGTTTGGTTAATTGTCGATTATTTATTAAATAGGTTAGTAAGCGCGCGCACTTACCGAAATCGTTTGGTTTTGACACCAGTTTAATACCTTTGTCGCGTGGAGTGAATTTCTTCATGGTTTCAGACATGTTTAACAGCGTCTGTTCTCAATCTTCCGTGTTGCTAGAGACGACTCTCAGTGCTCAGAGTTCAGTGTTGCCCAGCTCAGTTGCGTGTAAAAGGTCACGTGTTTACGGGAATTACCAAAGTCTCTTTCAAGGGTTTTCAAACATTACAGCATGACTTACAGAAGTGTTGCATGACTTCCAGGACTTGGAATTTTCTCTCTCAGAGCTGCACTGAAAAGGCTGCATGCTACATGTAAGATTGAAGTGTTCAAATGTTATTGGACATAGCTATATTGAATCGAAACTACTGTGTCTGCAATACACATGTTGCTGAACACTGCGCGAGCTCCGTACAGGAGGGAGACGTGTTAAGCAAAAAGGTAGCAGCCTAACTATAGGGCATCACAATCTGGCAGGCAGTCAAAAGTCGAACACACCCTTTAACTCTAACTCACACAGATCTATTTTTTTAAATATGGATGTGACTAAATATGCTATTCTAATATGTTAGTTCCCAGTCCAAACATGAAAAATGTCTCCTTGAATATTTGTGGTGTATTTGAATTAAACGCTGTAGTGAAACATCTTCATTTATTATAATCTTGAGTCATCTGACATTGATTTTTTTTTT
>NW_015507863.1:63057-63880 GCF_001515645.1 Sinocyclocheilus grahami | reverse complement strand
TTTTTTTTTTGAAATACTAATTTTAGGTTTCAGTTTTGTTTAAGTTCTAGACAGTTCATCATACTGTCTTTAAAACAAGTGTAACTTGCTTCCCCAGCATTAATCATATCTGTAGCTAGCTTGTTAAACCCATTTCTGAACCTACTACACAAGCATAACAAGTAAAAAGTGTTAATGCATGAAATATTTTTAGAATGTTTATAGTTATAGGTTTATAGTTACTCAGTAGAAAGTGTTACTGTATCTTTGTAGTTGCCACTTTAGTTGAAAATTTCCCTCCATTCAAGTCATTTGTTTCAGTCAAATTTAAGAAAATGTTTTAACTACACTTGTAAATCATCACATACTCTATTTGCCCAGGCTGATGTACAGTGGTTACAGAAAGTATTCAGACCCCCTTCAATTTTTCACTCTTTGTTATATTGCAGCCATTTGCTAAAATCATTTAAGTATTTTTTTTTCCTCATTAATGTACACACAGCACCCCATATTGACAGAAAAACACAGAATTGTTGACATTTTTGCAGATTTATTAAAAAAGAAAAACTGAAATATCACATGGTCCTAAGTATTCAGACCCTTTGCTGTGACACTCATATATTTAACTCAGGTGCTGTCCATTTCTTCTGATCATCCTTGAGATGGTTCTACACCTTCATTTGAGTCCAGCTGTGTTTGATTATACTGATTGGACTTGATTAGGAAAGCCACACACCTGTCTATATAAGACCTTACAGCTCACAGTGCATGTCAGAGCAAATGAGAATCATGAGGTCAAAGGAACTGCCTGAAGAGCTCAGAGACAGAATTGTGGCAAAGCACA
>NW_015507863.1:59194-62613 GCF_001515645.1 Sinocyclocheilus grahami | reverse complement strand
GAAGGTTTACGTTCCAACAAGACAATGACCCTAAGCACACAGCTAAAATAATGAAGGAGTGGCTTCACAACAACTCTGTGACTGTTCTTGAATGGCCCAGCCAGAGCCCTGACTTAAACCCAATTGAGCATCTGTGGAGAGACCTAAAAATGGCTGTCCACCAACGTTTACCATCCAACCTGACAGAACTGGAGAGGATCTGCAAGGAGGAATGGCAGAGGATCCCCAAATCCAGGTGTGAAAAACTTGTTGCATCTTTCCCAAAAAGACTCATGGCTGTATTAGATCAAAAGGGTGCTTCTACTAAATACTGAGCAAAGGGTCTGAATACTTAGGACCATGTGATATTTCAGTTTTTCTTTTTTAATAAATCTGCAAAACTTTCAACAATTCTGTGTTTTTCTGTCAATATGGGGTGCTGTGTGTACATTAATGAGGAAAACAAATTAACAAATGATTTTAGCAAATGGCTGCAATATAACAGAGTGAAAAATTTAAGGGGGTCTGAATACTTTCTGTATCCAGACACAACTAATGCTACAACATATCAATATATTCTCTTAATGAGAATGAGATGTTTGTGCTTTTCATTTCCCTCCAAAAAATGACGTCATTAGCTGGAAGATGCTTATTTATGTATAAGGACTAAACAGTTTTAATTTACAGTGTGTCTGTCATTCGACTTGGGCTTTAATTACCTCATTAACTCTTCGTCCAGCAGCAACCTCAGCTTTCTTAGAGGTTTCCATCAAGGGCTTAGCTTTAAAGAGAGTTCAGCTACAGACATATGTTGTGTTTTGCTACACTGATTTTCTGTTACACTTACTTTAAACCACTGTTCACTTGATGACGCTTCTGTTAAATAACATAAGAGATACGTTTTTTAGTGAAGATCCAAAGGGCAGTTTTATGATTAAAACTGATTTAAGCGATGTCATATGTGACTATCAAACATGTAGCACAAAGAATAGTACAATGTCTTTAAAATGTTCTAATTCCATATTTGATCTACCAAAGGAAATTGTTTAATGTCACTTCTCTTTATTTTATATATATATATATTGCCCCCCAAAGCAAACAGAAACTGTGATCAGCAAGGAGTTATCTTAACAGCGCTGAAATAACCATACATTGGAAATTATAGATTGATAAGAGCCCCATGAGGAAGTCACATTTTATTGAAATATTGCTACAGTTAAGATGACAGTCACCAATTTCCTTGTCCTACGTTTATTTGTTGAAAGAAAATATATTATACATATATTATACATATGCATATACAAGGCAAAATATATACATTTTATTTCCCAGTCCAAAAATGTCTTTCTTTTTTTCTTCAACGTATACTTTAATGAAGCAGGTTGATTTATTATAATCTTGAGACATTTGTGACGCTGAATTTTAAAACACTATTCTCAGTAAATCAATGATTTAGTAATATACATAAGTTAATATTCACCACAAAATTTGTAATGCATAGACTATACAAGCATCTTCAAGTGATCTCTTTAAAATGTCTACATTATGGGTAAAAAGATCATAAACCTAACATTCTCAAACTGTGTTGAGACCGGAGAGAAACTCCTCCCTGGTGTATTTTCTGGTTTTGAGAATCCATTCTTTTTGGAAGCCATTTTCGACAGGACCATTTGAAGAGAGACAGGACACAGGCCTGAGACTGTTGTGTAAATGTGCATAAAGTGCTGCTGTGTGTCCCACAGGGCTATTCCTCCAGCTACAGTACATCTTCACAGGACTCTAAAAGATATATAATAATGAAAAAAAATAACAATAAATATACCATCTATACTTTAACTTTTTTCATCATGAAGGATCACATGTTAATTCCGACAAGTGTTTACAATTTTCCACTATTTAGAGCTGTATTACCTAGTATTTGGGAGTTTATATATATATATATATATATTTTTTTTTTATATTACCTATTTTACATTTTGTTAAGAAAAGAGAATAAAGAGTCATACTGTACCTCGACCACCAGGCACCTGGAGCACGATTATCAGCACAGACAGATGTTCAATGTCGCACGATTCAAACGTTTGACTGTCTTCAAGCTCATTTGGACCAAAAATCACCCTCAGTCTGTCTGGATCTGACAAGGAGATAAAACGGAAAATCAGAGAGAATACATTATTACAAAAATATTTTATATATTTGATTTTTTGTTCTGTTCCAGTGTCAATAGTTGAGACGAGTGTAAATAAATCCAAACCTACCGTTTACTGAAGGAAAGAAACTTAATGCTCGTGTCTTCAGATCTCCAATGGTGAACTTCTCAAATTCTTCACTTGAGGACGCCACTGATAATACTTTAACCTCATTTTTATTAACCCTGACGCGCACCTGAAAGGCCATTCTGCTGCTGCTCGAGGAACAATCTTCTGACTGAGACGACGAGTGATCAAACAAGAAAATATAAACACTTAATGAACTACTTTCTCTTTCGCTTCTAACAGTATACTGGCAAGGGCGTTGACTTTAGCGTTCTCTTAAACAGAATAAATAAAAACCTGACGGAAACCGAAATTATACATGTTACACGTTTTAAAAACAATCTAAAACACATCATTGGTCGATAGCGGGTTAATTGGGCAGTCCGTTTGCCGAGGGACACACTATGTTTTTACCATTATCTGTGCTATTTGTTTGAAAGAAGAATGCTCAGGGTTTCCTTTTTTAAAAATATGCAAATGACTAAATGGCATTATCCTCTTTCAAAGATGCGTCTACTTAATTGTAAAGGCTAAATTCCCAAACAGTCACGAGTTCGAAATACAACATTAAATTGGGAGGTGACTAACTTTAAATGAATCATTTAACTTAATATACCAGTCGTTTAAGCAAATGTGCTCTAGAACGTTTGCCCGAAGTAATTCTAGCCTATCGCATTTTTCCCATTGTACCAACCGTTGTCAATTTTTATTTACTGTTAATAAAAATACTGTTAAATTATATATACTATGCATTTGAGGATAGTTAGACATGACGGAATACTGTATCAAATAAAAAAAGCAAACAAATGAAATGAATAATTAATATAAAACCGAGATTTTGGTTGTAATTCTGTGGTTGTCCAGCAGGTAACATCACTTTATAATGCACTTCAGTTACTCCAGAGCACTGGCGATTATGGACAAGCATGTGACAATGCTGTGTGACATCTTACACTTTTATTTGCGAAATTATTAAAATACACACACACAAAAAAGTATGACATGTAATCAATATTTGCTTTCTAGAATTAATGCATTAATTTCAGTGATGTGAAGTCCAAGTATTGGTAACCCATAATCAGAATCTGTCCTCTGCAGTTAATCCATCCAAATTAGTGAAAACACACACACACACACACACTCTCACACACACACACACACTCACACACACACTCACTCACTCAC
>NW_015507863.1:54817-58193 GCF_001515645.1 Sinocyclocheilus grahami | reverse complement strand
ACACGCACGCACACCCACACTCTCTCACACACGCACGCACACACACACTCTCTCACACACACTCACACGCACACACACACACTCTCTCACACACACTCACTCACTCACACTCACTCACACTCACTCACACGCACGCACACACACACACACACACACTCACACTGAAGGCAAACACTTGCACAAAAACATAACTAGTCTACAGCCATAAACAAAGACACATTATAATCCCTGTTTATTTATCAAAAACTGTATTTTCTATGAAATGTTCTTCTTTTCTGCATTTACCCTACTCTCTAGTTTATAATTTACATTTAACATTGTATATGAAGTGTTATGAATAATGCTTGTGACGTTACTTTTTTGAAGTTAGTTTGGATAAAAGTATCTGCTAAACGAATAAATGGAAATGTGAATAAAAATATATTTCCAAGTATCCCATAGACATTTTTTCTACTATTATTTAAGAGAAGTCTGTGTAGTCTTATGGCAGTCGCCATGGTAGTTGATATCAACGTTGTTGGACATGTTCTTAAAGTACAGAATTTGTTTGCCTTGGTGCAACACCAGCTGAGCATGAAATGAAATGGGTGGATGTTTTTAAGCACTCGAGGGCAGATTTTAAACAAGCAAAGCAAAACTGCTTCCCGCATTCACGACATGACATTATTTTACATCCCTTATTATGTTCTATTAACACACCACAAAATGGACACGCACGAATCACAGGACACTGGACATGAGCATCGGTCCCCTTATATACAACTGATGATAAAGTGATCATTGGACAGTCTCTCAGCAGTTCCTGATCAGCGCTTCTACATCCCACATTTCCACACTGATCAGCACGAGGTCGAGGCCCTTTCCACAATCTCTCACACTTCCAGCAGAACTCAAAGATGCGTCCAGTTTTTGCTGTGCAAACTGAGCACTCCACACACAGATTAGATTCATCCGACCTTTCGATGAAGGTGCCGCAACCAGGACACTGAATATGAAAAGATTAAATACAGAAATGCACAGTGTTAGAAAATCTTGCACATGATCCATCTCTAAAATTAAGTCCCTTACGAAGACGTGTTATTTCTGCAACACTTTTCATCTGTCCACTAACAGCAACATTGAGAGTCCAAAAAAAAAATATATATATATATAATATAATCACAAGATCAAAGCAAGAAATGTACATACATCCCTGAAGTCGACTATCTTCTTAGCAGTGTTCGTTCCAAGCTTTTCTTCAAAACTCAGTTGCTCTTCAAGTGTAAGTTTTGCCAGTTTTCGCACTTCATCATATGGCCATTTTTTCTTGCACAGCGGACATTTGAATTCAGTCTGTCCCTGAAATTAAACACCAGAGCTTATGGTTAGTCTTCACAGCATTAATATGATAGTCATAATAACACTGATATTATAATTACTTTGAAGTGTAAAAATACAGAGAAATGTTCACAGACAGACTCACATCGTTCAGCTGAGCTCTGCAGCAGTCAGTCAGTGTTTCTGGATCTATGACATGGCCACAAGACAGCTGAGCCCTTAAAACACCCAGGTCATTGTCATATTCATCTGGAATAATTAGAAAACTTGGTAAATTCCACTAACATATGCCATATGCATCACGAAGTCCACACAGATAACTGTACAATCAAGTTATTCTGGCCATTTATTCAAATGATTAGGTTGAGAAAACTGTTCTGAAATGCATAATGTAGAAGCATGTTACTTTTCTTTAGTTTTACATTTCACTTTCACTTTTTATTAAAGCATATTTACACTAAAGCATCACATAGGCTACCATGGTACAACATCGTGGAAAACAGCGGTCTAACACGTCAAAGCGTAAGAGCCCGGTCTCATGAAAATGCATATCAATAGTACGCCAAATAAAAACGAAAACTCATGGTATTGATACGCAAAAACGGTCTTTGGCGTGCATATAATACGCAGTTTTCGCATGCATATGATAAAACATTTGTTGGCGTGCATTATGATATGTAGTTTTCGCGTGCATATGACACGCATCTACCCCACAACCCTAATGCTACCCATTGCGTTGCATATACACGCCAAAGTCCATTTTTGCGTATCAATACCACGAGTTTTTGTTTTAATTTGGCGTACTATTTGCACTTTCACGAGATCGGGTTGACTACTAAACTGGCGCAGTTGGAAGGACGGAAGTTGGGAGAAAAATGATCTCACCTTATTTGTTATGACTAAATAAGCCTTCAATAAAAATACTGACTGCAGTTAGTGTTACTATAGTAAATGCATGGTGGTAATTCGTAACATCATTCGAATCATTTCATGCCGACGTTAGGTTTAGCGCTTTTCAAATATCTACATGGAGTCATCCAGCCCTCCACATTAATACGAGGAAGTCTCTGAACTAGAAGACTTGCATCATAATAAAACATATAGCTACATATATACAACTTACCGAGATCGCTTGGTCGTGACACCAACTTGATGCCTTTGTCGAATGGAGTGAATTTTTTCATGTCTTTAGAATTGTTTAATCAACGTTGATTTCTTAGTATTGTGCGTCTGCGTCGACTCTCTCCAGACCGTTTCTGTTTCTATCCGCCAGATCCGTGACGCGCACACGTCCACAGTCAGTGCGCTTCTTTCCGTGGTCTGG
This sequence comes from Sinocyclocheilus grahami, assembly GCF_001515645.1. NCBI lineage: Eukaryota > Metazoa > Chordata > Actinopteri > Cypriniformes > Cyprinidae > Sinocyclocheilus > Sinocyclocheilus grahami. Next base: position 55,552 of record NW_015507863.1, on the reverse strand, counting down.
CTAAAAGTGAAACTAGTGAACACTGACCTGTTCACTGGGAAATCTTTGTATCACACTGCTGCATGACCACCGCGAGGATCGGCATTAATGGTCAGGGTTCAATGGTTCTTGTTCGATATTTTTAAATGTAGGGTTTTTCCTACTTGTTTTATTTTTTTACTTAAAACAGGAAAATCTTTTTTATGCATCTGTCGTCTGCTGAAGGTCTCCAGGCATTTGGTACGGAATTGTGCTTTATCCATTATCATCCAGTGCTTATAATTAGAATTCGTGTTCGAATTATGGAGTATTAAAGTCATTGCGTATCAATATCTGAATAACCGATTAAACTTTTCTCGCATGTACTGTATTCGTCGTATTCACCTGTTAGTTCTAATCATACTAACGTTGCAGATCGCATAATGACAGTCTTAACTAACATATTTTGTGCATTTAGTTATGTTTATGATTTTGTTTGATTATTGTACCGTATGATGATTATACCGTATTTTCTCACATTGTGTTATCATGCATAGGTAGCCTACTGTACTCATACATAGTTGTATAAATCTTGTCCTAGTCTTACAAAGAATCATCTAGGTAGGAATTTCTTTGCAAAATGTTGTGCTTGGCTTAAGGGCGTCAACAGAGGAGTTCAAAACGGATAAACTTAAGGAATTCTTTCCAAAACAGTTATTGAATATGGCCTAAATACATTTAATGGGATTTGATGTGCAATGTATCATTATAATAATG
>NW_015507863.1:47267-53794 GCF_001515645.1 Sinocyclocheilus grahami | reverse complement strand
GGGAGAAGTTTGGACAACAGGTTACATTTCATCTGAAACTTAAAGCTTGTAGTGGTGAGTTTCTTTAACTCTTAATGCTCAGTGTGCTGGCTCTTCAGCAATCAACTAATACAATTACTTCAGTAATGAGAACTTAATAGGTACATTTTCACAACTTTCTCCTTTTGCCATGTTTGTTGCTTAAAATTCAAATCAGAATAATGTTTTTTTTATTCCCCACAGTATTGTTTCCATTTCAGAACTTACAACAGTCAAAGGAAAAGCAAACACATATGATGCCATCGCCACCGAAAGAGCCAAACATTCCTCTGCTTCAAACAAATGCACAAGACTTCTGTGCTATAACTATAAATGAAACCTCCCCACCCATGAGGAGTAAGCATTAATCTATTCTTAACACTTATTATAGTCGCATTACACTGTCAGATTGTAACATGAATAGCTTTGGATTGTCAAGGATACGTTGGATTAGAGAATCAGGGAGCCACATGCTACTTGAACACAGTGCTGCAAATACTCTTCAGGACAAAGAAGTTCAGAGAGGCTGTGGAAAAGTAGGAGCTTATCATTGTTCTTATGCTAATTTTAGCTGAAAAATAAAATCAGATATAACTAGTGTGTTTTACAGGTATGTGACGGATAGTCCCGATCCCACCATTAATAATCGCGTTGCACAGTTATTTAAGAATTTGGAGTCTGGAGAGAGAAACACTGCCACCACTGAAGGAATCACAGCTGAACTTAAAATCAATGGTAGGTTTAGGATTTGCATTTTGACGTAAAAATATGATTTCTTAACAAATTCCTAAAACAAAACAAAGCTCTAAAGTGCACATTCTCACTTCAAATGTGTGTGTTTAGCACTTTTCACACAATTGAGTCATTCAGGCATCATGTTATTTCATCAGTTCATAAGCAGGAAGATGCTGCAAAATGTCTTCAGAAGATACTTAACAAGATCGATCCTGAAATATCCAAGGTGTGTTTAGTACCTGCAAATACCTGAAAAGTTCTTCATCAAATGCATTGCACATACTCGTCACTGTGTCTGGAGTGTGCCATATGCTTGATATTATATTGGGCTACTCTTGCATCTAATCCATGAAGAGTTTGAGCTTCTTAAAATCAGACACCTGTAGATAAAAAAAATGCATTACAAAACAAAATGAATACAAATGTAATATCTATCTATCTATCTATCTAATCGTGTAGATATTTCAGGGAAGGATGGCACAAACCACCATTTGTATAAATCCAGCAAAAGAACATGAACCTCTGGAGCAAGTTAAAAACTTTTTCATTTTATCCATTTCCTTGAATTCAGAGCCTCTTGTACACATGGTAAGTGTCTAAAACGGATCCCTCTGTAGTGAGATTAATGTCACGTACCCTAATGTGATTAAAAATATTACAGGTTCAGTGCTTGTCTAAACACTCATAAGCATAATATTGATCACCACATAAATTAATTTGCACTCATAATTTTTGGGAAGTCTGGGTTATAGTGAGGCACTCACAATGGAAATGAATGGGGCCAGTTTCTACTGAAACAGTGAGTAACAAGACATACTGTGAAGAAAAAAAAACTAACTTTTACTGTGTAAAGTTATATCCAATTTAACAATTTTGTTGCAATTACAACAAACTGCTAACCAACAAAACCCTAAAGCAACTGTACAATGATTTTAAACGGCTTAATTTATATAGCTCAAACAATACATTGTTTTTCATAGAATTAAAAAGCTTCACATTTTTATTTTAAATGCTCCAGATACTGACCTTATTCACTTCCATTATAAGAGCCCCTCTTGAGTCTAAATTACTTACAAATGACATGTGAAGTTCTTAAACCTGGAATATTCTTTTAAATTAATGTTTGTTTAGTTAATATTTCATCATTTTTACCTTCAGGCAAACCCAATAAGTTAACATGGACAAAAATGTTTCAATAACCTTTTTTTTTGTTTTTTTTTGTATTTCAGCAAAATTGCTTTGATTCATATTTTGCACCAATCATCATGTGTGGGGAAGACCAACAAGTGTACTGTAAAGGTTGTGAAATGATGATGAAGACAGAAATTGTGAGTTTTGCTTCATAAATGGTATATAAATATGGTAACTTATTTTTAAATGTGACAAACTTAGAACTAAAGTTCTATTTAAAAAAATCTTTAAATAAAACTCCAGCAATACAGAATGTTTCACCATGATTGAGGTTAAAACATTCTTTTATAAATATGTAATTTTGTATAATGATCATTTCTTCCAGATCTCCAGTTTGCAGAAAGTTCCTTCAGTTCTGGTTCTGCACCTGGAGAGGTTTGAATTTGATTATGACACCATGTGCTGCGTGAAAAATTACTCCTCAGTGCAAATTCCTCTCCAGTTACTCGTGAAGGTATGTTCAATTTGTGCTATACTGTAAATGTATTTAATATAACATTTTAAAAGAGGTCACCTAAAAATGAAAACTTATTTAATAACCCGTATGACATAGTTCATAGAAAAGTTAGATTTTGAAGAAACTTCATGTGACAAACAACAAAATCGTAAAAACAGTAACCCATGGTGACCCTTGAGGTCATATGATGATCTGTGTGAAAAAGTAATATTTGAATGACATTATTCACCGTAAAGCTTCCCCTCCATTGAGTCGTTAAAGGACAGTTCACCCAAAATGAAAATTAAAAATGATTTACTCTCCTCCATGTTGATCCAAATCCACAAGACTTCAAAATGGGCATAAAGAGATAAAAAATAAATCCATATGAATCAAGCGGCTTAATCCTATTTTTCTGAAGAGAAGCAATTATTTTATAAGACAGAAAAAGCAACAAATAAAATTAAAAATTTTATTTAGACTTTTATTCACATAAATTACCATAGATCAGTGAAAATAAACAGAAGCTCAACCAAACTTACTTCATATGCAACAAACATGATTGGTTTTCTCAGAAGTTCAAATGTGCCGCGGTTCACAAGAACCTAATTTGTTCTTGAGCTTCCATTTACCACATCTGCGTGCTCAGTGTTTGATCAGGAGATCGTAACAGCATCAGCATCTTACTTATCTCACTATTTTCATCTTTGGCCATAGGCGGAAATCCCAGGGGGGTCTGGACTCCCCTATCTGAGGGTTGTCCCCCCTAAAAATATGATTAAAAACCACGCTGTGTATTGTAAATAACAATGTTTTATACTTAACTTTGTAATTAGTAAAACAACGCAAACGGGGCAAAAATGCGTTTTAAGTTTAGAAACATTTTGAGTGTCCCTCTCCCTTGCCTCACAGTGCTTTGGTCCAAATGCCTGCTGTAAGGGAAACAGGTCAATTTAGCTCAAAGGGAATCATTTAAGATTTTAAAAGGAATTAGGACAGAATCACTGTTTTACGACTGATCACTGAGACGGCCAGCGATTCAGTGAACGAGCCGTATGACATCAATTCTGCAATGGATATTAATATCCAAAGTATAGTGAAAACACTATTTATTAGCACAGTAACAAGATTGGCAGTTTAAGACATTTACTTGTGAGCACAAAACACAAGATACTTCTCTTTTCAATATAAATAAAGGTTTTATTGGATAAATCTAAGACATATAAATCTAACACAAACACATGCATTCACACAAGTTGCAGAAAGACAGAAAGTGAGGAAATAATTAGTTTAAGAGAATGAAAATGTGAAATCCCAAGTTTACAGCAATATGTGTAATTGCATAGATCTGAACAACCATCAATCACTTAATTAACCCTCGCACTTGAGTTCCTCAATGAGGTTAAAATTTATATTAAATGCACCAGTTCAGCTAGAATCTGGAGGTACTTGAGTTGCGTTGCCTGTGTACGGGGTTCCCTTTGTTGTCCTCCTTGCAGAACGGGGGGGTGGGTTCCCACGGTCGCTGATTGGCTGGAAGTTCAGTCTTGAGAAACCAGTGGTTGGGTGTTGGCTGACGACGCGGAGTTGTGGCCTGGTTGACGTTTTAGACGGCACTTGAGGCATGGCGTTAGGCAAAACTTAACTCAGAATAACATGAAACTCTCAACGGAAAATAAAATAAACTAAAATAAAGAAATAGAAGTAAAGTTTGACAGCTCGAAAAGGCAAGAAGGAAGGGTTGAAGAACCTAAAAGTGATGACTTAAAAGCACATGACTAAAAAGCAGGCAAAAAAGCAAGCTAAAAAGCATGACTAAAAAAGCATAGATTTGATGGTGTCCTGAGTATTTAAACTGGGCTTTTGGACACATCCCAAATGGTGCCTTGACCAATTAGATATCGTCTTTTGCTCGGTGTGTTGTATATTTCTCCTCCCAATACATAAATCAATGTGTCATTTCATCAGTCACATGGTCCGAGTTTTCCCGCTCTTGCAGAGTATAATTTTGGACATGATTTCTATAACAACAATATGATACATTTGACAAAGAATTGATTGGAAGAAACGTTTCAAGCATGAAGATTCAAACACACACATACTATACATGAATATAATCCTATAAACTATTCAATAGTTACTCAAAATACATACACAATAAATGATTAAAACGTGAAAGACACACACGTGGGTTACATACATAATACGGAGTTATGCATAGAAATTATTAATTGCTCACAAGTCCTTTTAGTTCATTTTGGTGCATGGAAAGGCAGTTTCTGTGCCATTCTGTGAATGTATGTGAATGTATGAAGACCAGAGGTTAAGAGGTCTCTCATAAGCAATTTCAGTCTGTTCTCTGTTAGAGTTGGGGGAAGTCAATATACAGGGCCCGTGACTGTGTTTACTATCACGTGAGGGTCATGCTGTCATCTCTTTGACCATTTAATCTTGATTACTTGCCCTAAAATTGACAATCTCCTTCCTGAGTTGTTATGATCAGTGTGTTCCTTTTGTGTTGAAAGCTGTTCTGTGAAAGAGTTGGTTAGGCTTGCTTCAGACTGGCTAGTGCTAGGGTCTGATTTATGAACATCCTGTTGTCTTGGGCCTCTGTGGAATTCGGCTCCTCATGTTTCAACCATGTTTTGACCAAATCTTAGATTGTCTGATTCGGTCTGATATCCTACACTGCTTTCCTCTGTTACATCACCTCAGTTCCAGAGTCCATGGTTTTCCCGCAGAACTGGGCTGCTTTAACACTGTTGCCACGGGTTGAAGCGACCCCAATATCATGATATGAATGCGAATTTTACCGGAGGAACCCCGCCGAAAAACGTGTATTTTACCCCCCAGAACGAAATGCGTTTTGAGTAGCAATTGGGTGGGTTTTGTTGTGAAAACCCGGCAACCCTCCATCACCCACACACACACGCACAAGTCCGGTGAGCGAGAACAAAAAAAGTCAATAGTTGTGGAACTCAACTGTCAAGGCTATTTTAAGCCGCTTTTCCAATATCGGGCCGAAAGGTTCTAAGAACCCAGGTATGGTTTCAGCTGAAGATCCACGTGAGCCTGGTATGGCACGGTACGATTACAAACCGTTCTCGGCACGGTTAGACAACCGTGCTGAGCTGTACTGGTAGAGTGCATGTGTGTGACGTCACCACTCTGTTGCCTGGCTACCAGTTTCTCCATAGCTGGCTAAGCCGAAGCGCGCTATTTGATCAAACAGCCTACGTTCAATATAAAAAATAAAAGAAATGTCTGAGACAGTTTGGTCTGTGGAGGAAACATTTGCGGCGCTTACTGATACTATACCCGTCATCGCCTTCTGTTTATTTTATTTTTCGCATCAAGAGTTGTGTCCTTTTTTCTGTAATTTAACGAAGTAAATATCAGATAAAAAAAGGAGTCCCAAAAACAGAAATATCTGATCATCATCCATATCGCAGTTTACGTTACAGTTGCGTTACCAAGGCAACGACTGACGCATTTGTATTACATTCCAAATAGCTCCGTTATGAGCAGCACAGTGGAAAATGAAACCGTATCCGTGCTGACTGGCCCGGATCGGCACAGAATGGAACGGTTAAGCAAAGAGAACCGTTTGGCCCGATAGTGGAAAAGCGGCTTTATTCACTTAAACACCGGATGAAGTGATTAATTTCTCTTTAATACAGATGATGCCAATGTATTTGTCTTTGGCTGTTTGTTTCAGTAGAAAATGAGTAAAACAATGTGTTATTATTACGTGTTTTCAGGAAGTGGCTGGTGTAAATTACACATATGATTTGTATGCTATAGCCAACCATTCTGGCTCTCTCAATGGAGGACACTACTATGCTGACATCAAAGATGAGAACGGGTGGCATCAATTTGATGACTCTGTAGTGAATAGACTCAAGGTGAATTATAATTATAATTATTATTATTAGATATTTTGGCTAAACGTCAGATTTGGTTTGAAAGATTCTTGTCATTTCCCAGATATTTTAAGTATCAGTAGTATCTGATAATTGTTTACATTGGTAAATGTATTTGCATGCTCAAATTTTGAAATGCTTTAGGTTCTGCTGTATTCATAAATATTTTAATATTTATTTATATTTATAAATATTTTTTTTGTGATAAGGATTGTGTTTTTTTT
>NW_015507863.1:43528-45873 GCF_001515645.1 Sinocyclocheilus grahami | reverse complement strand
AAATTGGAAACAACTTTTGTAGAGATTGAAACAGAAGCATCTTCTATATTCTTATAAGCTTTTTAAACTGTTGTTCTTTTTTTGTTCATGACATCAGGTGAATCTGAAAGTCCTCAGAAAATCAGTACTCAGATCTGTAAAAACCCTGAAGACACGACAGGACCAGACGTTTCGTTCAGTGCAGGTAATGTGATTTCCTCATCTGTCAACATGATGCTGGTGAAAAACATATCCACATTGCTATGATCAGATGCTTTCTTAACGGCTGTTTTCGCACCGCTGTCATGTTTGTTGTCTGTTTAGTTTGTTATTGAGAGGAAATCATGCAGCACACATCTAATTTTTCAGAGTCAAAATGTTTGCTAGCAGTATATACTTCCAGCTTCTTTTTACTTCTAAACAAAGAATAAATAAGAACTTCACTGAGTATATTGGGACCTTGAATCACATTCGGCTACTGTAACTGTGCGTTACGTGTGCACGACTGTGAGCATGAGCGATAAGTTGCTGGCTGCAGTTTACTTAACAGCCACCGGTGTCACTAATAACAAGGGTTTCTGAATTCTCTGACATGATTGAAATAAACTGCTCCATGAAGACGTTTTCACACTTGTGTCAGGGCTCCAGCACACTTCTTAATGCAAATGCCATTTTTTTTTGTGAAGAGCACTGAACATGATGCTTAGTTGTTTGTTATTCTTTTTTCAGGCTTAAAAAGAAAAGGGGACACTTTTTCTGTGGTCAATGAGACAGAAAGTCCAGAGAAACAGGGAAAAAGAGCGAACACTCTGCCAAAAGATTACCCACAACCTTTGAAAATTAGAAGATGCAGTGAACATGAGTCTCAGTCTACAGTGAGTAATGAGCAAAATCACCTGAATAAGAGTGATTCTAACTCTGAGACTGAAGCGAACGCTTCACAAACCGTGCCAGATGAACCTGTACCAGATAGAGAGTCAATTGATGACAATCAAGCAACACCAAACAATTCAGTGAGTCTGAAGAAGGGAAGGACTAGCGAGATCTGCAGGTTCTCCTGAAAAACAGTGATTCTGACTCTGAGACTGCAGCAAACGCCTCACAGAACATGGCAGAGGAATCTACACTAGAAATGCATTCGAATGATGGTGATAATGACAATCAGTTGAAACTACTACGAGTCTCAGAACAAAACAAAGGTTCTTGTTTAAGTGTGGAGAATTTCAATAAAGATATTCAAATACAGTTAAACACTAATAATAATAATAATGAGACTAGAGGAGCACTCATGATATATTATATCGGGATCCCATTCTTATCTGTTCTTGTTTTTCTTATCCTTTTTATTATTAGCTATTATTGCCCACCTCACTTACTGATATTTGCTGTGGCTGTTCTCCTTCTTTCTCTTATTTGTCTTCTTCTTCTGGCCAGATTTGTTGTTGTCTTACTCCCCACTATGTTTACTACAGGCATAAATTATGACTCGCAGCACTCTGGTGTGATATGATTTTTAAAGGTCCCTGCGTTAATATTGCACAAGGAAAGTGTGTACACGATCAGTCAAACGTTTTTGAACAGTAAGATTTTTTATGTTTTTAAAGCATTCTCTTCTGCTCACCTAACCTGCATTTATTTGATCCCAAACACAGCAAAAGCAGTAATATTCTGAAACATTTTTACTATTTAAAATAACCGTTTTCTATTTGAATATATTTTAAAATGTAAATTACTTGACACAAAGTGCTAAAAAACAGTTTTACCTGTTAATAAAATATTTGGGCCTATATATTGGTTCTGTATGTTTGTAGCATTAGGCATTAAACATTTAGATAATGTATTCAGGATTTTAAGAAAGAAAGTGAGCAATGGAGTTGGAATACACAATTTGGTAAATGTATTTTATTGATCAAGTGATGACAATGACTTCTTTAATAAACAACTGAACAAAAGCTCAAAGATGTATTCAGTAAAGTGGAGCATTGCTTAGAAACTCATGATGTAATCGTTCCGCTTTCAATGATTCAATGAGAAACTGGCTCTCTGTACGGATGGATAACCAGGTTTGCCTTGAGGATCATGCGATTTACCGGAATCATTTGTTACTGGAGAAGAGGAAACTGAGATGTGTTTTCCAGAAACACCCGGGAGAGAGTGACTGTATTGTTATTGTGATGCAGCCACAGTTGCTCAGCACTAATAGCCCTCAGCCCTTTTCCACTTCCAGCACTGATCACAGTAAACAGACATCAATCCACCAAGCGAAAGGGAGATGTGGACTGTAGTTTTTCTAGGTTGAAAAACACACCGCATGTGTGTCCTTCTGTTACGGGGCTGACGAGACGTGAGACATGCGGATCCATATG
>NW_015507863.1:28221-39227 GCF_001515645.1 Sinocyclocheilus grahami | reverse complement strand
GCGAGAGTCAATGAAAAGGAAAGTTCATGGACTGGATTCGTGACACCTTCAGTTCTGAGAGTTAACTCAAGAGAACTGGCCAAGTTTACACCTAGTGAACAGCTGTATTTTGTACAAAATCTTGTTGAAAATGCTGCTAATAATAATAATGAGACTAAAATGGCACAATATAAAACAAAATATTTAACTGGGATCCTTATCTTATCTCTTCCCCCGCGTTATTATTACGCGCCTCACTTACTGACATTTGCTGTTGTTGTTCTCCTTTCTCGCTTTTTTCTGGCCAGATTTGTTGTGTCCTCCTATGTTTACTACAGGCAGGAATTATGACTCTGGTGTGATATGATTTTTATAAGCTCCCTGCGTTAATATTGCACAAGGAAACAAGATGATTAGTTCACTTCAAAGTTCACTTGCATTACTTGACACAAAATGCTCAATAAAGGTTTTACCTGTTAATAAAATATTTGGGAATATTTGTGTAGCATTAGGCATTACAAATTCATTTAGGTAATGTATTCAGGATTTTAAGACAGAAAGTGAGCAATGAAAGTTGAAATTCACAATAATTTGGTATGTAAAATGTATTTTATTGATCGAGTGATGGCAATGCTTTCTTTAACAACCAAACAAAAGCTAAAGGACATATTCAGTAAAGTTCAGTGGAGTGGAGTGCTTATAAAATCATGATGTCAATGGGAAACCATATTTCCTGGTTCATCATCATTTCGTTTTCAATGATTCGATGATAAACTGGCTCTCTGTACAGACGGAGAACCGGTTTTGCATTGAGAATCATGTGATTTACCAGAATCATTTCTTATTGGAGAAGAGGAAACTGAGATGTGTTTTCCAGAAACACCTTGGGCAGGGCGTGACTGTCATCTGTAAGACTCATCTCACCTTTAAACAATACACCAAAGATTATTAAGACTGGATTCTACAGTATATGAATGTGTGTGTGTGTGTGTGTGTGTGTGTGTGTGTGTGTGAGTGTGAGTGTGTGTGCGTGTTTTTGTGACAAATGAGGACATAAATGTGTATAATGACAAAGGTATAACAGGTATTACAAGGAGAAGGTGACTTTTCAGGACATTACCCCATGTCCCCACTTTTCAAAACGCTTATAAATCACACAGAATGGAGTGTATTGAAAATCTGAAATAGCACAAAGTCTCCTGTGAGGGGTAGGTTTAGGGGTAGGGTTGGTGTAGGGCAATAGAATATACGGTCTGTACAGTATAAAAACCATTACACCTATGGGGAGTCCCCACTTTCACAAAAAAGTGTGTGTGTGAGTGAGAGTGAGTGAGTGAGTGAGTGATTGTGAGTGTGTGAGTGAGAGTGAGAGAGTGTGTGTGTGAGAGAGAGAAAGAGTGTGAGTGAGTGAGTGAGTGAGTGAGTGAGTGAGTGTGTGTGTGTGTGTGTGAGAGAGAGAGAGAGAGAGAGAGAGAGAGAGAGAGAGTGTGTGTGTACGCGTTTTTGTGACAAATGAGGACATAAATTTGTATAATGACAAAGGTATGACAGGTATTACAAGGAGAAGGTGACTTTTCAGGACATTACCCCATGTCCCCACTTTTCAAAACGCTTATAAATCACACAGAATGGAGTGTATTGAAAATCTGAAATAGCACAAAGTCTCCTGTGAGGGGTAGGTTTAGGGGTAGGGTTGGTGTAGGGCAATAGAATATACGGTCTGTACAGTATAAAAACCATTACGCCTATGGAGAGTCCCCACTTTCACAAAAAACAAACCTGTGTGTGTGTATGAGTGTGTGTGTGTGTGTGTGTGAGTGTGAGTGAGTGAGTGAGTGAGTGTGTGTGTGTGTGAGTGTGTGTGTGTGTGTGTGTGTGTGTGAGAGTGAGAGAGAGAGAGTGTGTGTGTGTGAGAGAGAGAGAGAGTGTGAGGGAGTGAGTGAGTGTGTGTGTGTGTGTGTGTGTGAGTGTGTGTGTGTGTGTGTGTGTGTGTGAGAGTGAGAGAGAGAGAGTGTGTGTGTGTGAGAGAGAGAGAGAGTGTGAGGGAGTGAGTGAGTGTGTGTGTGTGTGTGTGTGTGAGTGTGTGTGTGTGTGTGTGTGTGTGTGAGAGAGTGAGGGTGTGTGTGTGTGTGTCTGTGAGAGAGAGAGTGTGTGTGTGTACTGTCATTTTCTAAGAATGTGGTATATTTTCCAGTAAATGTCTTAATGTGTAAATATTTGTATGAACATAAGTTCAACAACTGAGACACAAACTGAGCATGTTTCTCAGACATTTGACGAACAGAAATGAAATAATGAGTCCCTGAACAGAGTGGGGTTCAATATCAAAAGTGTCAGAGTATCTTCTCAGTTCTTACTGTTAGATGCTACTCCACTCTAAGTTCTTGGACAAGTCTGGGGCCTATTCACGTGTAGACCTACATGTTTGTGATCAGTCTAATTAATGCTTGTGAATGAATTTCACTGTGACAGAGTCTCTTTATGAATGAAGAAATGCATCTTGAGTTGACAGAAGGCTTGTGGCCAGCCACTGAATGATTCTATTTATAAACATTGTGATTCTTTTCTGCTAAAACAGAAACTACTACAGATACTCTAATATTACAAACAGATGCAATATTGAGTAACGAGATTAAGATCTTCTTAGATGATTGTATATTTCTCTTTCTGCCCACAGTAGGATGTGAAAGCATATGTAGTTGAATATATATTGTTGATTTGTTTTGATTATATATGTCCACTAAAAAATGCATTAAAAAGAACATGAGACAAAGTGGAAAAAAAGTCAGTCATTCAACTTCAAATAAAAAAGTAAAAGTTAATCAGCCTATATTTGTTGCTCTCTTGACTGTCCATGATTGTGACATTGATTTAACATAATTCCCCCAGCTGAAAGATCAAGCATCAACATGACAACAACTCCTGCAGAACTCGAAAACACTTCGTCAGTCTTTTCATGCTTTCAGTACTCAAGACAAAATCTCATATAAACTGATGCTCAACAAACTCGTTTTGAGGAACTACTGTCAGCACAAATATGAATCATGTGAATGTCTGGAACAAAAGCTTGTTCAGTCTCACGCAAAGAAACTACGTAAATGTCATGACTGGCAGAACAGGACAAACTTTGAATATGATACTTTCATTTTCATTGAGGGAAAAACACGTTGGTTCCAAAAACTCTATAATTGTCTGTATTTATAGTTACTAACCCTAACTAATTTAACTTCTATTCAATAAATGCACCTGTGAAAATAAACATTTGGTACACACAGCACTGTCATACAAATTTAAATGTAAAGAAAATATAAAATATATAAATAATTTCAAATTCTTTATTAGAAATATTCTTTTATAATTTAACGCCATTGTAATCATCGATTATCAAATGTATGCAAGTTATTCATATGAATAACATGCAACACTTACAAATAAGTCCTGTATCATGGAGTCAGTAACATGTTTCTCATCTTTCTCTGCTCTTACTTAAATCACATGATCATCTGTGTGTTTTCCTGAGTAACAGCTCCATCTTCTGTTTATTTATGAGTCCATCTATGGCAAGCTGTTTCATTTTTATTTTTTATTTTTTTTAAATGCAGTAGCATCTATTTTACTGCTACTAGTACTTATTTTAATAACATGTTACATAGCTACTTACTATTATAATAACAATAAATTATGCATAATTACTTGCAAGTAACCCTAAGGCAAACCATAATCCTAATCATATAGTAAGTACATGTATAGTACATTTTCTCAGACTATTGAAAAGAAAACAAAAAAACAAGGAAACCCGAGACACTTGTTTCAAACTATAAATTGTCTGCTTCAAGTTAATGCTGTTTCTACCATGTCTGTTTCTCAGCAGTTATGTAATTCATTTCTTTATTTTTTCAATTCAAAAGTTGATAATGTTCGTAAACAAATTTCCGTTTCTCCTGTTTCTACTACCTCATGTCACTGTTCACCTGAGTTCACTGGTGTTCTTCTTATTAACTTTCCTCAACTTGATACTGAGACTCTTAAACGGGAGGTATCTAGCATGAAATCTACCACTTGCTTGCTTGACCCTATCCCCACTAGCTTATTTAAATCTTGCTTTGATGCTTTGTGTCCTGTTGTTCTCAGTATTATAAATGACCCCTTACAGACTGGGGTTGTTCCAGCAGAATGAAAGATTGCTGATGTAACCCTGTACCTAAATAAGAAAATGTTGCACTAGACGACTTCGATAACTTTCGTCCTATTTCAAATCCCCCTGTTTTTGGCAAAATTACTTGAGCGTATTGTTGCCTCTCATTTGTGTAATCATCTCACAATTAATAATCTTTTTGAACCTCTTCAGTCAGGTTTTCGTAAATTTCACAGTACTGAGTCGGCCTTGGTCAAAGTCACCTATGATTTGTTGATGGCTTCTGACTCTGGTGCAACATCTATTCTTATTCTTCTTGATCTAGTAGCCGCGTTTGATACTGTGGATCACAGTCTATTACTTACTCATCTTGAAATAGCTTTTGGTGTGTCTGGGACTGCCTTAATGTTGGTTGAAGTCTTATTTTACGGACCGCTCCCAGTTTGTTTCAATGGGTGGTTATAGGTCCGTGATTAGCTCTGTCTCAACTGGTGTCCCTCAAGGGTCGGTTTTAGGTCCTTTACTTTTTAACATTTATTTGTCACCTTTAGGCCACCTTTTGAGATCACTCGGCCTTCATTATCATTTGTATGCCGACGATACACAAAACACGATACCTGGTTCTGTTTTGGAAACCCAGAATCGAGTGAGGAACCTTGGAGTTATTTTTTATGCAAATCTGTCTTTTGATTATTTTGTCCAGAGCACTGTTAAAACCCCTTTTTTCCACCTCATAAATATCGCAAGATTGCGTCCTATGTTAAATTTTACAGTCGCAGAAATGCTGATAAATTCCTTTGTCGTCTCACAGTTAGAATATTGTTACGCTTTTTTAGCCGGAGCTTCTAAATCTACATTTAATAAGTTGCAATATGCACAAAATTCATCCACCAGGATTTTAACTGGGACTAGGATTGGCATTCATATTACTCCAGTGTTAGAATCTTTGCACTGGCTCCCGGTCAGGTTTACAGTGGATTTCAACATTATGATGCTTACTTTTAAAGCATTACATGGTCTGGCACCACATTACCTTTGTAAAATTGTCAGTGTATACACCGGATGTAACTGTATGTAGACTCTGAATATCTACATATTGTAGACGCGGATAATGAAGAGAAGAGCGTGTGGCCCAGGATCACACAGAAACACTGACACAGACTGTGCATAGAATCTAATTAATTCTGTGTTTTGCAGTATTCTGCACATTTGAATGACTCCAGCCCGGCGACTCGACCGCAGTGACTTTTCTGCTGTTTAATCTCAGACCGAACGACTGTCTTTAGCTGAATCTGAACTCTTCCCAGCCGTTCCCATCAGCACCAGCCTGAGTTCTGACAGCTTTCCGTCACCTGTCCATGAGAAAAACAAGACCACAGATGACCAAAGGCCTTTCTATATGAATTATTAAATTAAAGGACTTATTTTTGCACAGAAAACTTCATCTTGTGTGACTAACAAACAGAGTTAAAATGGTAAAATAACAGCCGTAACGGCCAGCAAAGTATTAATTTAGCTTGTCCATATGTCCATAATGTAAGTTAAACAATAAACAGAGCTGGAAGTCAGGTCACTTTCAGCTGTTTTGATCAGAAGGAAAGCAGCAAAGCAGCAGAATAAGGCAAACTTCTTCAGTGAATAGAAGACGATGCTGAAGACGACGACACACAGAGAACAGATACTGCTTCTTACTGCAGGCTTTCTGTGGCTCTTAAGAAGTCTTAGCTCTCCCTTCCACAAAATAAGACCTAAAAAGGTTTAAATTGGAGCAGAAATTCTTAAACTGATAAATCCGTGGCATTACATGTAGCATGAACTGCCAAAAAAAATAAAAAATATTTTTATGTCAATATTTCTTGTTTTAATCATAAACTCACTTCCTTTTGATCAGTTTCTCATGGCACATGAATTAATTCATGTTTATTCTCCAGTAAATGTATCTTGACTTAAGAGTATTTAGACATTTGCACTGCAAAACAAGACAGAAACACTGAGGAGCAGCAACACTTCTTTGCAGTAATTGTGTTGTTTTGCTCGTAAGGCTGTTTCCTTGATCTTAATGAAGTGATGTGATTACGCTGTTGAAGGGCCGAGAACACCCTCAAGGACCGTCACACTCAGGACAGACCTGTTCAGTCTGCTACAGATCTTTAAGAACAAGCAGCAGTGGCTTACAGGACAGTTTCTTCCTGCTGCTGTCAGGACTTTAAGCTCTGCACTAATGCACTGAGGCAAAGGTCAATGTTACAACACTTTTCTGGTCACATTACTCAACTGCAGTCTCTTAATTCAGTCTCTTTTTCTGTCTATACTGCTGTTCTTATACGATATGCAGAGTGTGAATATGATCAGCTGGTCGCTTTGTTTATCAGGACTTTAACAAGTGCACTAAATGTGGCATGTCAGGGTGAAATACTATATCTGCTCACTAGACACTGGGTGGCGCTGCTCTCACACGCACTGTGATGCTCTGTGGGTTTGACAAGACCTTTAACTTTTCATATTTAAAACAGACCAGTATCTATTTACATGCTACTAGAACTTATTGTTTTAAACACTAGAATCTGTGAAGCGCTAGTGTTGAGCTCCAGCACACTTCTGTCAGCTTTCATAAAGCCTTTCAGAATGATAGCTGTCACTTTATAATGGTTTGTGGCTTTTTCATGCTACTTTACAATGATATGAAACGCCTGATTGGTTAATGTCAGTTAGTGATGGCACATACCCTTGCAGGTATAATATTATTAAAATTAGATATGACCACCAATATAGTGTCTATCTTTTATAATTCCAAACGACACCGCGTAACTGTCGATTCTACAGTTTAGCCACTGAAATACAAGCGTTATATATCAGGTTATATTTCATTTTCTGTGAACAGTTGGAAAGAGTTAAGCTTGTTTTAAGCTGCACTGCACCTTGATGGCATACAATGCCATGCAAACTGAACATCAGAAGTAGTTATAGTGAAGTTTGGGAGTTGCTGATGTGACTCAGCTGAGATCGAGGAATACAAAACACTTTCATAAGGTAAGTAGACTACATGGTCAATTATAAATCATAGCAGAAACTCATTTACTCATTTCACTAGATTTGTTGTTCTCCATTATGTATCCTTTAATAACAGAATATGTACCCCTTGGTTAAAAAAACACCTAAGTCTATAATATAATAGGCTATCAATGTATTATTTTAAAAAGTGTATCTTCTTGCTAAATCGCTCCCAAACATAAGATTGTTGTTTAGTATAGTAGGTCATACATACCACTTAAAATAGTTTCAAAATACTTAGTATAAATAATTTGTAATTTTCCAAGTTGTCACCCCTTTATTCCCCAAATTTAGCATATTATTCCCTTATACCTACACTGAGGTACTGTATAGGTACACTATAATCACAAATTATAATCTGTAAATTGTGGGCTGTAATCTAAAGCGTTACCGACACATTTAATTAAACCAGACTAAATGAATCAAAATAATGGAAAATGGGATTTTGCTCAAGTTGAAATGCTGCACTGAATTTAAAAAAAGGTGATTTTTCTATTTTTTATTTTGGGCAAACCATTCAGAAGACATAAGCAAAAATAACCATTTTTCATACCTCCTGATTGTAACCTGAGGCTACACACAGTGTTTTGGCACAGCACCACGCTGTGATTTGTCTCAGTATGCTAACTTGCAGAGACACAGCCTCAAGTCCAGTTTAGGCATGCTCTTTGTCAAAAAACATTTGCACATTACTTTAGAACAGCTGGCTTTATTAAAGTCAAGTCACCTTTATTTATAAAGCACTTTTTACAATACAGATGGTTTCAAAGCAGCTTCACAGTGGTATCAGGAAAATTATGCATTGCGATGTCAATTTTGTCATTCAGCAGTAAGTCAGTTGATTCAGTTTGTTTCAATGGGTGGTTATAGGTCCGCGATTAGCTCTGTCTCAACTGGTGTCCCTCAAGGGTCGGTTTTAGGTCCTTTACTTTTTAACATTTATTTGTCACCTTTAGGCCACCTTTTGAGATCACTCGGCCTTCATTATCATTTGTATGCCGACGATACACAAAACACGATACCTGGTTCTGTTTTGGAAACCCAGAATCGAGTGAGGAACCTTGGAGTTATTTTTTATGCAAATCTGTCTTTTGATTATTTTGTCCAGAGCACTGTTAAAACCTCTTTTTTCCACCTCAGAAATATCGCAAGATTGCGTCCTATGTTAAATTTTACAGTCGCGGAAATGCTGATAAATTCCTTTGTCGTCTCACAGTTAGACTATTGTAATGCTCTTTTAGCCGGAGCTTCTAAATCTACACTTAATAAGTTGCAATATGCACAAAATTCATCCGCCAGGATTTTAACTGGGACTAGGATTGGCATTCATATTACTCCAGTGTTAGAGTCTTTGCACCGGCTCCCGGTCAGGTTTACAGTGGATTTCAACATTATGATGCTTACTTTTAAAGCATTACATGGTCTGGCACCACATTACCTTTGTAAAATTGTCAGTGTATACACCGGATGTAACTGTATGTAGACTCTGAATATCTACATATTGTAGACGCGGATAATGAAGAGAAGAGCGTGTGGCCCAGGATCACACAGAAACACTGACACAGACTGTGCATAGAATCTAATTAATTCTGTGTTTTGCAGTATTCTGCACATTTGAATGACTCCAGCCCGGCGACTTGACCGCAGTGACTTTTCTGCTGTTTAATCTCAGACCGAACGACTGTCTTTAGCTGAATCTGAACTCTTCCCAGCCGTTCCCATCAGCACCAGCCTGAGTTCTGACAGCTTTCCGTCACCTGTCCATGAGAAAAACAAGACCACAGATGACCAAAGGCCTTTCTATATGAATTATTAAATTAAAGGACTTATTTTTGCACAGAAAACTTCATCTTGTGTGGCTAACAAACAGAGTTAAAATGGTAAAATAACAGCCGTAACTGCCAGCAAAGTATTAATTTAGCTTGTCCATAATTAAATACTGTAAGTTAAACAATAAACAGAGCTGGAAGTCAGGTCACTTTCAGCTGTTTTGATCAGAAGGAAAGCAGCAGAGTCAGAGAATAAGGCAAACTTCTTCAGTGAATAGAAGACGATGCTGAAGACGACGACACACAGAGAACAGATACTGCTTCTTACTGCAGGCTTTCTGTGGCTCTTAAGAAGTCTTAGCTCTCCCTTCCACAAAATAAGACCTAAAAAGGTTTAAATTGGAGCAGAAATTCTTAAATTGATAAATCCGTGGCATTACATGTAGCATGAACTGCCAAAAAAAATAAAAAATATTTTTATGTCAATATTTCTTGTTTTAATCATAAACTCACTTCCTTTTGATCAGTTTCTCATGGCACATGAACTCATTCATGTTTATTCTCCAGTAAATGTATCTTGACTTAAGAGTATTTAGACATTTGCACTGCAAAACAAGACAGAAACACTGAGGAGCAGCAACACTTCTTTGCAGTAATTGTGTTGTTTTGCTCATCAGGCTGTTTCCTTGATCTTAATGAAGTGATGTGATTACGCTGTTGAAGGGCCGAGAACATCCTCAAGGACCGTCACACTCAGGACAGACCTGTTCAGTCTGCTACAGATCTTTAAGAACAAGCAGCAGTGGCTTACAGGACAGTTTCTTCCTGCTGCTGTCAGGACTTTAAGCTCTGCACTAATGCACTGAGGCAAAGGTCAATGTTACAACACTTTTCTGGTCACATTACTCAACTGCAGTCTCTTAATTCAGTCTCTTTTTCTGTCTATACTGCTGTTCTTATACGATATGCAGAGTGTGAATATGATCAGCTGGTCGCTTTGTTTATCAGGACTTTAACAAGTGCACTAAATGTGGCATGTCAGGGTGAAATACTATATCTGCTCACTAGACACTGGGTGGCGCTGCTCTCACACGCACTGTGATGCTCTGTGGGTTTGACAAGACCTTTAACTTTTCATATTTAAAACAGACCAGTATCTATTTACATGCTACTAGAACTTATTGTTTTAAACACTAGAATCTGTTTGATTAGCTACTAGTGCTTATTCTTTAGAGACTACAGTAGTTCTTGTTTATTAGATACCAGTACTTGTACAGAATAACTTCCTGAAGCTGAACGGCTCTAAAACTGATGTGATGCTGATTGGTACAGTGGCGGCTATTTGAAAGGCAGATCAGATTACTTTTGATTGATGATTACAGCATGCTATTTCCCACTTCATGTAAACATTTGATGCACACATAAAACACATTTCTAAAACTGCCTTCTATCACCTTAGAAACATTGCTCGACTTGGACCTCTTCTCACTTTTGCTGATGCAGAAAGGCTTGTACATGTCTTCGTTACGTTGAAAACACCAGCATATGCTGGTTAGGTATGTTTTGAAGCATGGCTGCTGGTTTGAGCTGGTTTAAGCTGGTCCTGAGCCGGAGCTAGTTGCTTAGGACCAGCTAAGGACCAGCTTGAAAGAGTCCAAATGGTCAGCGGCTCTTGTGGATTTCTATAGGAGCCATTTCATTTACGACACACACATTTATTCCCATCCGCTTCATTTTCTGTGTCCCATGATCTAATGGAGAGTTTCTCTCTGCTCTAGAGGAGCTGCTGGATAACATCTTGAGACATTCCCTCCCTGACCTCCAGCAATACATGAGGATTCATGAGGAGCAGATCAACACTGAGATGATGGAGCCAACAGGGCCCTCCCACACAGAGATACACAAACACTTATCTGTAACTCGCACAGTTGAACGCACACCTTTTTAAAGTATAATCCATCTGATAGCACGCACACTATAGAGATTCGTCCTTGTTCCTGTCTTGAGTTCTAATGTTTCCAGATGACACACATGACACAAACTGAGACTGATATATGATCGAGCATCAGTGT
>NW_015507863.1:26791-28211 GCF_001515645.1 Sinocyclocheilus grahami | reverse complement strand
CAGGAACATTTCAGCACATGCAGAGAGTCAGTTTAGTGTCTCTGTGTCTTTTTCATCATGAAACACACCCAGTTTATTATCAGTTAGATCTGCTTTTTCTCACGCAATCACAACGCATGCTGATCCCTGGCTGATATATATAGCATGTGAACATTTTCTATTCCAACAGGTTTTACATATAGCTTTTCACAATGAAGACATCAAATCCTGTGGGTTTCAAACATCTCAAGACATCACTGAAACTCAAGCAGCACCATTTTAAAGTTCTGTAAGAAACAAACATTTCACTTTGATGTACAGTATATTTTATTGTGTTACATTACTACCAGATGTGTTCCTTATGATCCCAAATGATTTAATATTCTCCTCTTTAATAGTTCATCAAACTTGCTGAGAAAATAACGAGAGCAGTGGATGCTGATGAAGCTCTTGAAAACCTGAACTACATTATTTGATGTTATGCTTCCAGAGGTTTGTGGAAGCTGTCTTTTCTGGTCTTTTTTTAAGGTTACCACACTTGTTCAAAGACTGGAGAATATTTGGTAGTGAATATAGTGAAGTTTGATTTAAATGAGCTCTGCAAATGCAGCAATCCATTAAAGAGAAAAGCCATTGCTTTAACTTTTACATTTGTTGAATCTCTTTTCTGTCTGAGCTTGCTGACAAACATTGTATATGCTACCATTGACTTACATTGGGCATTAGTTTACAATAACAACTACAAATTCAGTTTACTATAGACAGAGTTTAATATCTGGTAAGTGGTTCCCATCTATGGCTTTAATATTTCAAAAAGTATAGATTTGATATAATTTTGTAGAATTCCAAAAATAGGAAATGAAACCATTTTCTAGCAGAGTGAAAATGCATTTGTTCTGTAGACGGCTGAATGTTTTGGACTTTCTGTAGGTGCAGTGTAATATCATATCTACAGTATCTACATGACTCTGCTTTGTGAAGCGCTAGTGTTGAGCTCCAGCACACTTCTGTCAGCTTTCATAAAGCCTTTCAGAATGATAGCTGTCACTTTATAATGGTTTGTGGCTTTTTCATGCTACTTTACAATGATATGAAACGCCTGATTGGTTAATGTCAGTTAGTGATGGCACATACCCTTGCAGGTATAATATTATTAAAATTAGATATGACCACCAATATAGTGTCTATCTTTTATAATTCCAAACGACACCGCGTAACTGTCGATTCTACAGTTTAGCCACTGAAATACAAGCGTTATATATCAGGTTATATTTCATTTTCTGTGAACAGTTGGAAAGAGTTAAGCTTGTTTTAAGCTGCACTGCACCTTGATGGTGTACAATGCCATGCAAACTGAACATCAGAAGTAGTTATAGTGAAGTTTGGGAGTTGCTGGTGTGACTCAGCTGAGATCGAGGAATACAAAACACTTTCATAAGGT
>NW_015507863.1:20002-26781 GCF_001515645.1 Sinocyclocheilus grahami | reverse complement strand
CTTTAACTTTTACATTTGTTGAATCTCTTTTCTGTCTGAGCTTGCCGACAAACATTTTATATGCTACCATTGACTTACATTGGGCATTAGTTTACAATAACAACTACAAATTCAGTTTACTATAGACAGAGTTTAATATCTGGTAAGTGGTTCCCATCTGTGGCTTTAATATTTCAAAAATGATAGATTTTATATAATTTTGTAGAATTCCAAAAATAGGAAATGAAACCATTTTCTAGCAGAGTGAAAATGCATTGTTCTGTAGACGGCTGAATGTTTTGGACTTTCTGTAGGTGCAGTGTAATATCATATCTACAGTATCTACATGACTCTGCTTTGTGAAGCGCTAGTGTTGAGCTCCAGCACACTTCTGTCAGCTTTCATAAAGCCTTTCAGAATGATAGCTGTCACTTTATAATGGTTTGTGGCTTTTTCATGCTACTTTACAATGATATGAAACGCCTGATTGGTTAATGTCAGTTAGTGATGGCACATACCCTTGCAGGTATAATATTATTAAAATTAGATATGACCACCAATATAGTGTCTATCTTTTATAATTCCAAACGACTCCGCATAACTGTCGACTCTACAGTTTAGCCACTGAAATACAAGCGTTATATATCAGGTTATATTTCATTTTCTGTGAACAGTTGGAAAGAGTTAAGCTTGTTTTAAGCTGCACTGCACCTTGATGGCATACAATGCCATGCAAACTGAACATCAGAAGTAGTTATAGTGAAGTTTGGGAGTTGCTGATGTGACTCAGCTGAGATCGAGGAATACAAAACACTTTCATAAGGTAAGTAGACTACATGGTCAATTATAAATCATAGCAGAAACTCATTTACTCATTTCACTAGATTTGTTGTTCTCCATTATGTATCCTTTAATAACAGAATATGTACCCCTTGGTTAAAAAAACACCTAAGTCTATAATATAATAGGCTATCAATGTATTATTTTAAAAAGTGTATCTTCTTGCTAAATCGCTCCCAAACATAAGATTGTTGTTTAGCATAGTAGGTCATACATACCACTTAAAATAGTTTCAAAATACTTAGTATAAATAATTTGTAATTTTCCAAGTTGTCACCCCTTTATTCCCCAAATTTAGCATATTATTCCCTTATACCTACACTGAGGTACTGTATAGGTACACTATAATCACAAATTATAATCTGTAAATTGTGGGCTGTAATCTAAAGCGTTACCGACACATTTAATTAAACCAGACTAAATGAATCAAAATAATGGAAAATGGGATTTTGCTCAAGTTGAAATGCTGCACTGAATTTAAAAAAAGGTGATTTTTCTATTTTTTATTTTGGGCAAACCATTCAGAAGACATAAGCAAAAATAACCATTTTTCATACCTCCTGATTGTAACCTGAGGCTACACACAGTGTTTTGGCACAGCACCACGCTGTGATTTGTCTCAGTATGCTAACTTGCAGAGACACAGCCTCAAGTCCAGTTTAGGCATGCTCTTTGTCAAAAAACATTTGCACATTACTTTAGAACAGCTGGCTTTATTAAAGTCAAGTCACCTTTATTTATAAAGCACTTTTTACAATACAGATGGTTTCAAAGCAGCTTCACAGTGGTATCAGGAAAATTATGCATTGCGATGTCAATTTTGTCATTCAGCAGTAAGTCAGTTGATTCAGTTTGTTTCAATGGGTGGTTATAGGTCCGCGATTAGCTCTGTCTCAACTGGTGTCCCTCAAGGGTCGGTTTTAGGTCCTTTACTTTTTAACATTTATTTGACACCTTTATGCCACCTTTTGAGATCGCTCGGCCTTCATTATCATTTGTATGCCGACGATACACAAAACACGATACCTGGTTCTGTTTTGGAAATCCAGAATCGAGTGAGGAACCTTGGAGTTATTTTTGATGCAAATCTGTCTTTTGAGTCTTTTGTCCAGAGCACTGTTAAAACCTCTTTTTTCCACCTCAGAAATATCGCAAGATTGCGTCCTATGTTAAATTTTACAGTCGCGGAAATGCTGATAAATTCCTTTGTCGTCTCACAGTTAGACTATTGTAATGCTCTTTTAGCCGGAGCTTCTAAATCTACACTTAATAAGTTGCAATATGCACAAAATTCATCCGCCAGGATTTTAACTGGGACTAGGATTGGCATTCATATTACTCCAGTGTTAGAGTCTTTGCACCGGCTCCCGGTCAGGTTTACAGTGGATTTCAACATTATGATGCTTACTTTTAAAGCATTACATGGTCTGGCACCACATTACCTTTGTAAAATTGTCAGTGTATACACCGGATGTAACTGTACGTAGACTCTGAATATCTACATATTGTAGACGCGGATAATGAAGAGAAGAGCGTGTGGCCCAGGATCACACAGAAACACTGACACAGACTGTGCATAGAATCTAATTAATTCTGTGTTTTACAGTTCAGCTGTAAAAATCATTAATTATTCATTTGGTTAATTTCATCTATAAGGTAGCTCTGGAGAAAACGGTTCTCATTTAATAGTGTCAATGCAGTCAGATCAATAATATAATTGAATATACGTTGGCCGAGAGAGCTCAAGGTGCTGCAAATGAAGGAAAAAAAAACAAAACACATGCAGTAAAATAACAATGTAATAATTCAGGTGTGCTTCCAGTGAACTCGAACAACAGAAAGTCTGTAATTGAAAAACATAAGCAATATTGTGATATATTACTGTATTACACAGAGTATATTAACAATTCAAACACACTAATTTCCTTTCTCAACTCCTCCACTTGACTCGGAGTAAGATTTGAAATTTCTGTGAAGGAATAAGCATTGTGTTAAGTGATATTTATAATGCTTATTGTAATAGACAGAAAACACAGTATACACACTAGTTTTACACTATGCAGTGGTGTTCTACTCTCGGGATCATTGATAAAAGAGTGAATGCTTTGGTGAGGTACCATCATTTTTCTTGTTCAGCTCTTCCAGCATGAACGTCTGTTGTTCTGCAGTTTTCTCTGTCCCTCAGTCGCGTCTCTAAAGCTCTGATGTTTGCTTTCTGCTCTGTGACGGTGGCGGTCGGTTCTCTCAGTGCTGCGTGGATGTCAGGGAAGCTCAGAGGGCTGTATTGTTGGCTGTCATCTCTCAGGGTGTCTGTTTGAGGTGGATTCTGTCTTCTGTCCTCATTGCTGAGCTGTGGACTGATCTCATTCTCACGGAGTCCTCTATCTACCTGCTGCTGTACCACAAACACAAAGCTTTCCACCAGTAGCAGGATACATAATAAACCCTTTATTCTTCACAGATGTTTGCATCCAGCTCTTGCTGCAGCCCCACAGCCTCTTACGGGCTTTTTATAGTGTCCTGATTTACTGGTTTTTGTCCTTGATTTTTTTAATTGCTTCAGATAAAAAGTAATTAATAATATTTAAAAGGATGTTCCTGGTTCAGTAGATGGTTAGCTCTCAGAAACTCAAGCAAACACACTTGTAACCGTAACTGTACACAGGCAAAATCAGCAATATATGTTTACAATATAATGTTAAAGCCTGGTGGCATTACCACTGAAATTGTGCATATTTGAATGTTTACTGCTTTAACTAAAGAACGAGTTGACATTTCTTTCTGTGGTGATTGATATCATGCCAGAAATGTTGCTGATGGAGTTTGACTTGTGTTGAATCCACACATTCCTCTGAATTTCCCCCACACGCAACAGCACTCTATATCAACAGTGCATAGCCTTACCTATTTACCCGAGGAATCCTTCTGTATTTTTTTCCCTTTATCTCTCTAATGGTGGTTTTCTGAAAAGCTTCATAAATAGTCGGCATGAGTTTTTCTTTGTGAGTATTTTAATATTACATGTAGCGGATCTGAAAGGTCATTCTGACTCTTCAGCTGATCGTCTAACAAATGGAAATGTGGAAATCAGCGTTATGATCGTTTATCAGATGATTCTGAACATTAGGGTCAGCATGTCTTAAATTCATTGTCTGTAATGGAGAAAAACTTCACTGGAGTAAAACCATGCCCTGTGCTCTGCTATTTCATTAATGCATGTAAATATGTTTAAAGCCAATTCTAAGTTGCTTATTAATTATTGGTTAGTGATTCACTTAGGTTCACTGATACTGATATTGACAGACAAATGTGCTTGATTTCTCATGCTAAAAAAAGTTCAGATGTGACTGTATTTTTAGCTTTTAGTGCTTCTAGTATTCTAATTTATTCATCTATAATTATTATATCAATTCTAATTAAATTAAATGAAACATTCCCAACACATTCTGAGGTTTGAAAAATAAGTTTTAATTTAAGACAAAATGAAGTCAAGACAGATTAAAATAATGTCAAAATTGTACTTGCAATGCTTTAGTTTAGATATGTTTAAACATGCCGTGTTAAAAACCAATACAAGCACAATATTCAATAATACACTTTGTAGAAGTACAACACAAACCTTTTAACGAAATGCGATATGCAATGTTTTATATTTTACTATTGGTAATGATTAACAATAATGATAAAAAATAAAAATAAAAGTTTCTTCAAAAACCATCTTAAAATATAAGAGTTAAGATTACTGAAAAATCCAGAGGTCCGTTCTTTGTACCTGGCTGAATGCATCTGATCTGACAGATGCCGTATCTTCTGATCTGATCACTCATCTCTGACTATAGTTTGCTTCTTCAAACAAGTGAACGGATTTGATTACAGTATCTGGATGAAGTTGCCTGAGATTACTTGTGTTGTCATGTTCATTATAAAGTGCAGATAGATATATATCGATACTAGAAACCACAATCAGCAGTTTCTTAATCCATAAAATCCATTTTAAGGCATAACTGACTGTGTTTAAAGGAATAGTGCATCATAAAAGCATTTTGAGATTTGAGAATTGCTCTTCATCTCCTGCGATGCATCAAAGCCAGCCGCATGAAAGCTCACCGCTCAAAATTAATACACGACTCAGACAAACTAGACGTAATGTGTGTAGGACTGCAATCAAATTATGAGAATTATTCTTTTCCGAATAAATCTCTCGATTAATAAAATTGGTAGTGTGTAAACAAAACAAAAAAGGGAACAGTAGCTGTGACAGACTTTCACTTAAAAAGATGTAATCTAATCCTGTTTATGTGAACTAAACCTGCTATGACAGCAACTCTGGGATGAGCTTCAAAGAACCAAAACAATCCTGGATCATGTTAAATCCCCAACAATCAGATCCAGCTAACTGAGTTAGTGACGCACGAAGAACGAGCCCCACTTCGGTATGTTAATCAATAAACCAAAACGAATATACTTCTAAAAATATACTTTTAAGATTTGAAGAACATTTCAAGTACACATTCAATAAGCACACTTCATTGTCCACAATGGTGTACATGACAAAATGGTAAGAACAAGCAAAAACACTGTACATAGCAATGTTCACTGTAAGTAACTGTACATTATTAATTATTAACTTATGAACACAATGACAGTCAAGTAATTGAATAAAACCACTCATAACATATTGATTAACTCTCCAAACTGGAATTTAAGCCTGTCGTGGAGCCACGCCATCTGAAGAGGGTTTAAACCATCTACTTGTCTTCACACAGTCAGGTGTGGGCTTGAGACAGATAAAACTAAAATCCTTATTACATCGACAGCATTTAATGTATTTGCTTTCCTTTGTGATGTGTTCAAGCAGAAAACCACAGTTTATACAGGCACGAAGAGCTGGACATACAATATTTCCAGCGTCTTTTAAAGTAATAGTTGAACAATCCCTCAGCAGATCCAGATCTCTGTTGCTGCAGCCGTCGTTTTCACATCTATTAGCACCAGGACGTGGACCTTTCCATTCTCTCAGACACTGCCAACAGAACTCAAAGGCTTTTTTTATTTTCTGCAGTGCAAATGGCACATTCAACGCTTAGATTATACGGATCTGATCTCTCAGTGAAGAAGTTGCAGCCAGGGCACTAGAATTTTTTTTTTTTTAAAGTTAAGCTAATGCAAACAAAAAGTCTTTTAACAATTATGTTGCTCGCAAAAACAAAAAGAAACTTACATTTCCGATGTCTGGTAACTTCTTTAAAGCAGCTTTCTCAAGTCTTTCCTCAAAGTATTGTCGCTCTGTAAGTGTAAGTTTTGCTAATTTACGGACTTCAGTGTAAGACCATTGTTCTTTACATATTGGGCATCTCAGCTCAGCTTTACCCTGCGAATTATAAATAAAATATGAATTTAGATGAGAGCAGTGTACAGTGTTTGGAGCTAAAGTTGACTGTTATATTTTAAATGTTGATGTATCCCATTCATGCATGAGCAAATAATGTGAGCGATAAGGTGAGAAATCAAAATGTGTTATTATGTGATTGTAATAACATTAAAGGGGTCATATGATGCGATTTCAAGTTTTCCTTTCTCTTTGGAGTGTTACAAGCTCTTGGTGCATAAAGAAGATCTGTAAAGTTGCAAAGACTAAAGTCTCAAATCCAAAGAGATATTCTTTATAGAGTCAGACACGCCTACCTAAAACGGCTCGTTCTAACACGCCCCCACATGTCTACCTCACGATGTGGGAAGATTTGTATAACGCCGCCCAAATGTTCACGCAAAGAAAGAAGGCGTAACTTTTATTCTCGCTGTAGTATTGTTGCTGTCGCCATGTCGTGAAGACGCTGTGTTTCGTTGTGAAAGCAAAACTACTTTGTTTGGTCTTCCAAAAGAGGACGATATCCGCTTCGTCATGCCTGGAGCTGATCCGTGCTGGTCGCTGAGGGAATACATCAACTTTCACCGTGGAC